>NW_025383188.1:0-3992 GCF_016433145.1 Gracilinanus agilis | reverse complement strand
TCTTTCTTTCTTCCCTTTCTTATTTAAACAACCCTTGCATTATTTCTTAGAAACAACTCTAAGACAGAAGAAAGAAGAATGGCAAGGGCTAGACAAATGGGACTAACTGCCTTGCCCAGGGTCACACAACTAGGAAGTGTCTGAGGCCATATCCAGACTTTCACACTCCATCTATTGTGCTACATAGCTGCCCTCCATGGCTTTTCTTTCACAATTCATGGTTAGTAGTGTTTCTTTGACTCAGTTTCCCTATTTATAAAAAGAAGCAATTGGATTTGGCCTCTGCTGTCCCTTTTGGCTCCCAATCTATGACCTCACAATTAACTAACCAATGAGACAATCAACAAGCATTTATTACTGCATGTAACTTTAAAGTGCCTAGCATAGTGTCTGGCACATAGTAAGTACTAAATAAATGTTAGTTATTATTATTACCATTCATTGTGCTAGGTGCTAGGATATAAATACAATAATAGCATATCATAATAGCAACAGTGTTGAGATTTGCAAAGAATTTTATAAAAATCATTTAATTATTATCTTCATAGCAATCCCGTGGGAGGTGTTATCATAACCCCCATTATATAGATGAGTAAACTGAGGAAGAGGGAGTTTAAGTCACTTGTTCAGGATCAGATAGCCAGAACTTGGGCCTTCCCAACTCCAGGTCCAATGCACCATTGCACCACCTAGCTGCCTATTTATAATCCCTCTTTACATTCAAATGGTTTCACTATCAAGCTCAAGAATATTAGAGTCTTGCAAATAAGATTCAGCATCACTGAAAACAGTTTGACTTAACTATCCATGCAGGAAAAATCATGGAGATGAAGAATGCCTATTGCCCAGACTATGATAGAACTCCTGAATGAACAATCTATAGAGCTGGTCCAGCATCCTATATATTTTGTCCTGACCTTGCAAAGGGACAATAAGGTAGGTCCTGAATTGAAAAGGAAGAGGAGAGTAGATGACTTCTTTAGGGACTGTACTTTTTTGCACGGTGCTCTTAAAAAAAACAAACACAATTTAACCCTTACCTTCCATCTTACAATCAAAACTGTGTATTGGTTCCAAGGCAGAAGAGAGGTAAGGGCTAGGCAATGGGGGTCAAGTGACTTTGTCAGGGTCACATTTCTGGGAAGTGTCTGAGGCCAGATTTGAGCCCAGGACCTTCTGTCTCTAGATCTGGCTCTTAATCCACTTTTGCCCCTACACAGTGCTTTTTCCTTGAAAAGAAAGTCCTTCTTTGAAGCAGCAACATTCTCATATCAGAAGCATCAGAAGTTTTCAAGTGGGTGGGGGAGGGTCACCCAAGGGTAATGAAGAACATAGAAATATTACTTTAAGAATATATCAATTTTCAAGATTGTAAGTTTCTTGAGGGCAGGGACTGATCTTTGGTTTCTTTTATCTTCTCTAGTGTTCCGAAGAGCAATTATCTGAAAGCAGAGATTTCTTGCAGTTGCAGATGGTTGAAAAATGATCTAATCCTTTGCCTTTGTTCCCCTCTATCTGCTAAAGTCACTATAAAAACAGAAGGGAGCCACAGAGGACTCTTAAAATTGTGAATTACGCTGTTGGAAAAAAGCCTATAATTGGCCAGCTTCCATGTGGGGAGCTAGATTTTGTTAATAACCATTTTATTTTTTCTTTCTCAAACAGTTATCTTCCAGAACCCCCAGTGGAGCAGGTCACCAGTCTGCTAATTTGTGCCAACCATGATTTTCTGGGCATTTTTTATCCTTCCCCACAGAAAGCTCCCATCTGGCTTTGAATTCTGCTTGGATGCTGAATGCAGACCCTGTCCAGGATCCCCAGACAATGCTGCTGAGCTTAATAATAGCATTTCTGACTCACTTCCTGTCAGACAAAGCCCTGGCAAGCTTCCCTTCATCCATCCATCAGCTAAAGCTAAACTGTAAAGTGCACAGGACTGTGTGTGTGTGTGTGTGTGTGTGTGTGTGTGTGTGTAACTCTTGAAGTCCCTGAGTTTACCATTATTTTGTTCATGCTCCTCTAATTCAACAGCAAGAAAACTTCCTGGGAAATTGAACTAGATGGTTCAAAGCCAAAGCTTATGGCTCTCCAGCTAGGAAATCCTGTACAATGGAGAACACGTAGAGAAAGTTTTAAGGTTTGTAAAACCCTTTACTCCTATTATCTCCTTTGATCCCCCAGAACAACCCTGTGGGGGAGCTGCTGGCCTTATCCTTATTTTTTTGTATAAATAAGCTGAGGAGGAGGGCCAATCAATAGATTGAGAGTCAGGCATAGAGACAGGAGGTCCTGGTTTATAGATTTGCCCTCAGACACTTCCTAGCTGTGTGACCCTGGGCAAGTCACTTAATCCCCATTGCCTAGCCCTTACCACTCTTCTGCCTTGGAACTCATACACAGTACTGATTCTAAGATGGAAGGTAAGGGTTTTAAAATAGATAAATAAACTGAGGAGGGAGTTAGGGGCAGATGTGACTTGCCCAAGGATCTCACAGCCAATAAGTAAATGAGGAGGGATTTGAACTCAGGTCTTCTGACTCCTAGTCTAGTTCTTCACCTTCTGTGTTATCTAGCTGCTTTAAGCAACAAAAGGAGGAGAAAAGATGGCCTTGGAGCCACGGACTTTCCCCCTGGACTGGGTCTCCAGGGGTTTTGGACAACCAGGTATTTACTTGCAGCAGCAGCAGCAGCAGCAACAGTTAGCCCATTGCAATGCCAATCCTAAGAATAGGAGTAGTATAAAAGTAAAATGACAGGAAATTGGGGCAGAAATGACAGTCTGGAAGGACCAGGCATGGAGAGCAGTTGAGATTGTCATGATTCTTTGTTGAACCCCGGAGTGGAGGCTTGGGTCTCTCATTTTCTTGTGGAATGACTGAGATACCTTTTCTCAGAGAAGCATCTTCTCCTTTTCCTGCTTTTGGAGGAGGAATAAGCATTTATTAAGCACCTACTATGTGCCTGATTTTGTGCTAAGTACCTTATATAACCTCAATTTCATCCTCTTAACCCTGAAAGGTTGTTGATATTATTATCCCTATTTTATAGTTGTGGAAACTGAGACAAGCAGAGGTTAATTGACTTGCCCAGAGTCACTCAGCTAGGAAGTGTCTGAGGCCCAATTTGAACACAGTCTATTTGACTCCAGCCCCAGTGTGGAACCTTGGGAGACCCATGGTTTTCTTGGGAAGTTTCTCCAGTTGTGCTAAAAAACAAACAAGGGCAGTGGGGAAATACTGAGAAGGCAACCTAGGAAAGAGTAGAGGGGAAGGGGTTGATGGGAGAGTGTTTCCTCTTTATTTATTTTGATATATACCTTTCCTTTCTTCTTAAAAATGTTTTTTTTCCTTGCATTTATTTTCAATTTGTTTGTGATTCATGAGATTGTAGATGAGGGTGGAAAATGTTAGTATGCTATCTAGAACGTAACAAAAGCTTAATAACTACTTGTTGAGGGGCAGCTAGGTGGCTCAGATGAGAGAAAACGAGGCCTCGACTACTTTTAGCAATGCAATGATCTGGGACAGTCCTGAAAGACTTGGGATGAGGAATGTTATCCACTTCCAGAGAAAGAAATGGTGGAGTCAGATGAATGTAGATCAAAGCAGACTATCTTTTATGTCCGTGTGTTTATGGTTTTATTTGAGATATTTATTTTGTATAAATGAGTATGTTCATACAAGGACCAATATGGAAGCATATTTTTGATGATCATGAAAAGGAAATAAAATAAGAGGAAAAGACAAAAAAACCAGTCCTGGAGACAGGAGATCCTGGGTTCAAATGTGGCCTTAGACCCTTCCTTCCTGCCTTCCTTCCTTCCTTCCTTCCTTCCTTCCTTCCTTCCTTCCTTCCCTCCCTCCCTCCTTCCTTTCCTTTTTTCCCTGCTTCTTTCCTTACCTGCTTTCCTTCTTCCTTTCCTTCCCTCTTTCCTTTCTTTCTTCCTTCCTTCCTTCCTACTGTCATTCCTTCCTACTCTGTTCCTCTCGATT
>NW_025383187.1:0-8548 GCF_016433145.1 Gracilinanus agilis | reverse complement strand
CCTCCTCTCTTTCTCAAATATAGCAAACAATAGGTGTTAGTAAAGAAGTCACCATCAAGCTGTGAAAGAATTGACCTAGGTGGAGGTATGGCTAAAGAGTTGGGAGAGAAAGGGTGCCAAGGTTGGAAGTTTCTATCTACAGGACTGTTACAAGTATTTTTACCATCCTTTAAATGTGTGGTGGTGCTTTGGGACAAAATCCTACCCACCCCACCCCAGTGATGACCATCACATAGGCTCCAGAACTGGAAGGTAGCATTGAGATCAACTAGGTAGAATTATTTTATGGATGAGGAAGCTAGACCCAGGAAGAACACAGAAAGGAACAAGCATTTATTAAGAATGTACCATATGCCAGCCTAGGTGGTTCAGTGGATAGAATTCTGAGCCTCGAGTCAGGAAGACTCAAATATACTGAGTTCAAATATAGCTTCAGACATTTAGCTGTGTGACTCGACAAGTCATTTAACTCTGTTTGCCTCAGTTTCCTCATCTGTGAAATGAACTGAAGAAGACATGGCAAACCATTCCAGTGTCTTTGCCAAGAAAACTCCAAATGAGGTCATGAAGAGTCTGACATGACTGAATAACAACAATGTGCCAGGCTTTATGCTAAGTGACTTATAAACATTTCACTTGATGCTTACAATAGCTCTGAGAAAGCTAAGTCCTATTATTATTATTATTCCCATTTTACAGTTTAGGAAATTAAGGCAAACAAAGGTCAAGTGGCTTGCCCAAAGCCACACATATAGTAAATGTCTGAGGATCTATTTGAACTCAGGAATTCCTGCCTCCAGGCCCAGTAACATTTTGCCCATTGTACCACCTAAGTGCCTTTGGAGAAAGAAGATAGGCATTTGTATTAGTAGTTATTGATACTGGCATATATGAGGTATTCTGGGAGGGCTAACCCCTCTGGTGTGAGGGCTTGCTGAGCCTTTTTCAGGACTGCGTATCCACTTTGGTGTCCACCTTTTACCCAACTCTTACTTCGGACTCCGGGAAGCTGTAGCATGTGCAACAGTCACCCCCAGTTTAGCAGATGGGTTAAGCCAGGTTGAGGTTAATTATTGAACCTCACACCCATTGGTGAGTTAGGGGGATGTCTACCCCAAGCACAGGAAGACTTTCCCAGGTAGAATGGGTGGATGAAGAATGGAACAATTTGTTCCAAAAGCCACGAAGGTATGAGAAGCAGGTACTGGGGATAGTTTAGAGCTTGGCCATACATTGAAGAAGCCAAGGTCATTCACTACATTCTGGACCATCACTAGTCATCAGAGCTTTTGTCTTGCCGCTGGACTTGGCTAACTCTGGAAGAGAGGGAGGCTGGTGAATTTGTGCAACTTTGCCTCACTTAAATCAAATTCTGGTACTAGTGAAGACATCATCCTGTCATGTCGTTGACCCTCTTTGAAAATGAAGTTATTGATAGCCTCTCAATTATCTTTTTGGTTAATAACACTGTCAATATTCCCTCCCCACCCCCCAAATGTTTGTTATCTTCCTCTCTTTTGGATATCTTGAAAACCAATTCCTCTGTGCTATTAAAATGATTCTACCTCAGGACAGATTTCTTCTGTGTGTACTTGTTATGATCTAACTATTCTTTCCCATTTCGTTGTCTAGTTTGTCATTTACATTTCTTTATACATCCCATCAGGGACTGAGGTGATGAGTACAAGGGCAGTGATTCTACCATTATTGATAACAAAAACAGATTATTCTAGAAACATTGGCAAATCTTCACCATTTTTTTTGTTTATTTATTGTCTCCTTTAGGGATTTATCTCTAAAAGTTCTTGGAATGATTTGGCTTTGGTACGTCTTAGGTCAACTTTTTTCGTAGGCTCTTTTTCCTGTCCATTGCTCTTTATTGCTTTGTGAGGGAATATTCTGTTTATAATCTTCCCCATTCTCTTTCAATGTTTTGCAAAAGAGTTTATGTTCTAAACTGGTGTTGTCTTTGGCTGCCACATCTCTCTGCTTGGCAGAAAGATCAAGTATTCACTGGGTAAGGTATTTTAGCTGGTACAGATAATAAATAGCATCTATAGAGGTCCAGCCTCCCTTCAATATCAACTACTGAAAATATGCCACTCTTGGAGCTCAAGATAGCTCTTGGACTCTTGCCAGTCACAGTTGACATCCATTTGGTTTTCCCCTCCTGTCATCAGTAACTTTTTGTCTACTCACATTTGCTGAGTACACTCCAAGGAAATGAATGGGAAAGGAAATACATTTGGCTTATAAGGCTGTGTAAAGATTCAGGGGGGTAGGATGATACAAATGAAATAGTCCTGGCTTTAGAATCAGAGGCCATGAGTTCAAATCCCTCTTCTGATGCTGACTACCTCTGTGACCTTGGGTAAGTCATTTAACTTCATTTGAAACTGAAGGCAGAGAGAAGGAAAATGGAGAATCCTGGGTGAGAAATAGCAAAAAGTATGACTATATCATAGAGTGCACAGAGGGAAGTAATAGAGAAGAAGGCTAGAAAGGTAGGATAGGGTCAGGTTGGGGAAAAGCTTCAAGTGTCAGAGAAGTTTCTATTTTACTCTGGAGGTCACCGAGAGCCAATGGGGTTTGTTGAGTAGGAAGGAAGAGTGGAATGGTTAGAACTACTCTTTAAGAAGATCATTTTGGCAATTGTATAAAGGATGGGTTGAAGTGGGGGAGAGGTTTGAGGCAAGGGGATCATTCAGAAGAATATTGGCAGTAGCTAAGGCCAGAGGTGATGAAAAGCTGAACTCAAAAGTCATCTTTTCATTTTCTTTTTTAAACCTTTACCTTTCATCTTAGAATCAATACTGTGTATTGGTTCCAAGACAGAAGGGTTGTAAGGGCTAGGCAATGGGGGCTAAGTGACTTGCTTAAGGTCATACAGCTAGAAAGTATCTGAGGCTAGGTTCCAGCCCTTCCATTATCTCCTGTCTCTAGACCTGGCTCTCTATCCACAGAGCCACCTACCTGTCCCAAATCATCTTTTCTACAAAACCTTTTCTTTAATACACACTCCATCAGTGAAATAAGTCAATAATGACTTTTCCCCCCTCCTTGTCCTTCATTTAGTTGGGAGTTCTTAACTTGGAGTCTGTGAATTAAAAAAAAAATTATAGCTGAGTTCCAATATAACGGCTTTCCTTTGTAATCATGTATATTTTATTTTATGCATTTTTAAGTTATTATTCTGAAAAGGGGTTAATAGACTTCACCAGCCTACGAAAGGGTTCCAGGATAAAAAAATTAAGTTAAGACCTCTTTTATGCACAGAATCAGCTATTAGAATAGTTTTGTAATTATCTGTGTTTATATATCATTCTCCTTAATAGACTCATCATTAGTTTGTATTTTCTCTAACTCATGACACAGTGCTATGAATACAATAAGTGATATTTCAAATGTTTCTTCTTTTTTCAAATCCTTACCTTCCATCTTAGAATCAGTACTGTGTATTGGTTCCAAGGCAGAATAGCAGTAAGGGCTAGGCAATGGGGGTTAAGTGACTTGCCCAAGGTCATACAACTAGAAGTATCTGAGGGCAGATTTGAATCCAGGATCTCCCATCTCTAGGCCTGGCTCTCCATTCACTGAGCCACCCAGTGACCCCCTCAAATATTTGTTGAATAGAATGAATAGAATCATGGATCGCTAGACCTGAAAGGAACCTAAGTACTGATATTGCCTTTTGAGGTATTATGATCAAAATGGGGAACTTGGCTAGAGTTTAAACATTTTATTATTAAAATGAGAAGATGAGAGATAGAGGAGATAGAAGTAATAGAGGTATGATGATTTATGACCTAAACTTGTGACAGTCAGGTAGAAGGAACAGAGTAATTTTTTGATGGCACGTGTGGTCAGTCCTTACCTTGTAGGGAAAATGTACGTCCATGGTTATAGGGTTTGATCCCAGTTTCAGGCGATGAGAGTTAGTGGCATGTATTAGACTGAAATGCAAAGATTTGTGACTTATGGGGAAGAATGGAAACTCTGACACCTTATTTATCAAGATTGCACAAATAGGGTAGTTTCCATTAGAACAGGGTCACAGAGTGCACAGTGTCTAGTGTTAAGTGAAAGGAAGGGCTGAGCCAGATGGGAAATGTGTGTGTGTGTGTGTGTGTGTGTGTGTGTGTGTGTGTGTGTGTGCTTACTGCTTAGGCAGTTGTCTTCACTAGGAGAACAGGGAGAGAGGGAAGGAAAGAGGAAGGGACAAGCTGCCCCTTTGTTCCAGGACAAGAAATGGGAGCAATGGCCTTCTGAGGTCAGTATTTCATTCTAACAACTCAGATTAAGACCCTCTTAACCCATGGGACTATTGCCCAATTCCACTTCAACAGGACCAAAAGCTCCTGCTAATGGCACATGCTTTCTGAGTTTATACCGATACATGCTAGGTCTCCTCAGTTTTTGTAAGAATTCTAATAAAAATGGACACTGCTACAGATGGATTTCCTTTTAGGTTCTTCCTTTTCTATTTGAAATAAATCTGTCTATCCATCCATCCATCCATCCATTCATCCATCCATCTGTTTTTCTGTCTATCCATCTGTCTATCTATCTATCTATCTATCTATCTATCTATCTATCTATCTATCTATCTATCTATCTATCTAATCTATGTGTCAGTCTGTCAATCCATCATCCACCTGACTGTCCATCTATCTGTCTATCTATCTATCTATCTATCTATCTATCTATCTATCTATCTATCATCTATCTATCTAATCTATGTGTCAGTCTGTCAATCCATCATCCATCTGTCTGTCCATCTGTCTGCCTGACTATATTTTTCTTTCTATCTATCTATCTATCTATCTATCTGTCTGTCTAACTACCCCTCCTTCTCTTTTTACCTCAGTAAGTATCTCTTCCTAAAAGTTAATTCAGTATGGTTGACTAATTTATGTTAATTGATAATCATAGGGGCATTGACACTATTGGGGGTTTGTGAGCTATAGCATTAAACAAATAAGCCCCAAACTCTCAGAGTTAGTTATGCCTAGAACACTGAAGGGAGAGGTGCTAGCTTTGCTCTAAGGATGAACTTGCCAAAGGCAGTGGGGGATTTGTACTATATATGTGTTAATTTGTCAAGGTAATAACAGACCACTCTATTTGTTATTGTTTTTATTTTTTTCTGTGCATTAAAAAACAAACAAACATTTAATTGATGGTCTTTAAAAAAAACTATTAGGAGCAGCTAGGTGGTTCCATGGATAATAAATCAAGCCTAGAGATGGGAGGTCTTAGTTTCAAGTAGTGTGACCCTGGGCAAGTCACTTAACCCCTATTGCCTAGCTCTTACCACTCTTCTGCCTTGGAGCTAATACCTAGTATTAATTCTAAGAGAGAAGGTTAAGAGTTTTTAAAAAATAACGATCACTATCCACTAACCACTCTTCCCCCACCCCAGAGCAGAAAACCTCCCTTGTAACAAACGCTTTTGGTCTAGCAAAAGAAACCAACACTTCAATGTGGCTAAGGATGCATATCTCACTCTTCATCTCTAGCCCGTTTGACATCCGCCAAGAAGTAGGAAGTTTGTTTTGAAGTCGCAGTTGCACGCTCCTTTGACCAGAGTTCTGAAGTCTTTCAAAATGGATTTCCTTCACGTTATTGTGGTTGCCATTATGTAAATTGTCCTCCGTGTTCTGCTCTTTTCCTGGTTCCTCCTTTTTCACTTCAGCATAGCAATAGGACAAAAAGATGAGTGACATCTCAAATGAGCAGGACCCAGCCTCCTGCTGGATGAGGCATTGGATTGATTTCCTGCCACTCCGAGCCAGGAATTTCTCTTCAGCTGTTACCAATCTTTGATAGTTTTCTTCAGTAATACTTCAGTAATACTACTTTTTTGTCAAACTCTCTCCCTCTTTTTCCGCCATCATTGAGAAGGCAAACAATTTGTTAGAGGCTCTTTTGAACTCAGCAGCCCTGCAGGTAGGTCTCTGTATTAGCCTGATGGAGCAGGTGATCAAGGCTTGAGTTCGAATTACAATGGTAATGTAAAATGCTGGAAATGTCCACATTAAAAAAAAGAGAGAGAGAGAAAACCTATAAGCCATAATCAAGGCAAGATTGGAAAAATGGACTGTCAAAAATATACCATATGGGGCAATTAGGTGGCTCAGTGGATAGAATCAGAGCTGGAGATGGGAGGTCCTGGGCTCAAATCTGGCCTCAGACAACCTAGACAAGTCACTTAACCCCCATTGCCTAGTTCTTACCACTCTTCTGCCTTGGTCTAATACCCAGTATTGATTCTAGGACAGAAGATAAAGGTTTAAAAAATCTGCATATACTAGATATGCACATATATCCATATATACAATATACATATATATCTATCTCATATACAATGTATCAAAAAGGTGATTTCATGATAAAGAATTAAAGAATATGTGTCCAAAATCTCATGACTTCATTGCCCAATGATGTAAAACTAGACATGCTTCAAAAGAAGGATACATTACATATTAGGTCTTTAAAGATGTTTTTTAGATGGGCAAAAAGAGGAAAAAAGAAATGATTGCAGGGGCAGCTTGGTGGCTCAGTGGATAGAGAGTTAGGCATAGAGGTGGGAGGTTCTGGGTTCAAATCTGGCCTTAGACACTTCCCAGCTGTGTGACCCTGGGCAAGTCACTTAACTCCATTGCCCAGTCCTTACTGCTCTTCTGACTTGGAACCAATACACAGTATTGCTTCTAAGATGGAAGGTAAGTGTTTAAAAAAAAAAAAAAAAAGAAATGATTGCCTAAGAAAGACTTGTGGTTACCAAGTTAAATGCATTTTTTGGAGAACACCCAGAATCAAGTGAAAATCAGCAATCTGGGGGACCAATCTCATGATCCCCAAAGGGGCAGCATCATTCTGCACAACCGAATGACTCAGATTCCTACTCTCTGAGGAATGCCTGGCACCACAGATATCAAACAAGTATGGCAATATGCAGGGAACCAGCCCATCACTGAAATGGCCCCAAGTCTCCCTCAAAGAGAGGTTTGTATATCGCAAAGGCCATCTGTATGGAAAAATACCGTGAATGCTCTTGTGACATCTCCTGGGCCAGTCTTGCACAAGAAAACTCAAGGTGCTAGGAGAATCTTGTGACAGGAGGGAAGCCCCTTATCTTATCTTGGTATCAGTCTGTAAGAGTCAAGAGGAGTACAGTAGACAAAAACATAACCAAAAAACCTCAAAACCCCAAGGCAGGAGGATATGACTATTACAAAGGCAGTTAATGGAATTGGTCAATAATATTTGGCACTCTTCACAATCTACCTCTTGATATATGGGTTTGCAAATGTTTAATTGTTGTTTTTTTTTAATCATGTCCAATTCTTTGTAGCCACATCTGAGATTTTCTTAGCAAAGCTCTTGGAGGGGTTTACCATTTCCTTCTCCAGGAAACTGTGGCCAACAAGATTAAGTGACTTGCCCAGGGTCACACAGCTAGTAAGTGCCTGAGGTCAGATTTGCACTCAGGTCCTTGTGACTCCAGGGCCAGTGCTCTATCGGCTGTGCCACCTAGCTGCCCCAAGCTCTCTGGGAAACAGTATAACTAATATGGGAAAACCTAGGTGAGTACTTCTCCAGTTTCTGCTCTTGTTGCAGTGGCCTTTATTTCTGCAAACAGGAGAGAAGGAATAAGATATCAACTGTCCAGATAATGCCCATAAAGATTCAGGCCATATAGCCTGAGTGACCAGGCCA
Organism: Gracilinanus agilis; assembly: GCF_016433145.1. Classification (NCBI taxonomy): domain Eukaryota; kingdom Metazoa; phylum Chordata; class Mammalia; order Didelphimorphia; family Didelphidae; genus Gracilinanus; species Gracilinanus agilis. The sequence goes on along the minus strand of NW_025383187.1, from coordinate 826 downwards.
ACTTTTCTTCTTTCTTTTACTGGGTGAACAATGGTATGCTGTTAATCATTAACTAGAACTCCAAGAAAGGGAAAAAAAGGACATAGAACACACTTTTAAGTTTAATTTGAATTATTAATATTTTTTCCAGAACTTTCCTCAGTTGAGGCATTTGACAACACAATAAACCAAGCCCTGATTTGTAGCATTTGCCAATCCCTGAGGTGTAAATGCTCACACTGAAAATGTAACAATGGCTTGGTTAGCGTTTAGCTCCAGCACATTCTTGGGATAGCCTAAAAGCCAGGCCCAAAGGATCACTGCCAATGGAGCTTCCTTCTAGGATCTTAGAGCTGGAAGGAACTTTATAAGTCTTCTAGTCCATTAAAAAAATATTTTTTAACCTTTACCTTCCATCTTAGAATTAGTGCTGTATTGGTTCCAATACAGAAGAGTGGTAAGGGCTAGGTAATGGGGGTTAAGTGGCTTGCCCCCAGTCACATAGCCAGGAAGTGTCTGAAACCAGATTTGAACCTAGGACCTCTGGCCTCCAGGTGTGGCTCCTAAATCCACTGAACCACCTAGCTGCACTTCCTTCCTTCCTGGCCATTAAAAACAAAACAAAACAAAACAAAACAAAACAAAACAAAACATCTAGTCCACATTTCAGTCTTCTTTGGGCTACTCTTGACTCTTCAGACTTACTTCTTCACCATCCCCTTCCCTCCATTTATCTTCCACTCTCTTTTCAACTTCTCTTGTTTTAGTGTTTTTTTAATTAGAATTTAAGCTCTTAGTTTAAATTCCTTTCTTTCTCTCTTTTCTCTTCTCTCTTCCTTCCTTCCTT
>NW_025383186.1:0-5000 GCF_016433145.1 Gracilinanus agilis | reverse complement strand
TATTTATTTCTTGAGATTTGCCAAGCCCATTGCAACCTGTTATACGACACTGCAAAGCTTGTTTTACCCTTCAGTCAGGTGGCTAATATCATTATAGCTTTGACAACTTATCAAATGTTATAATCTAATAATGGTGGGGGGAGGTGTTTCTCCCCACTGTGAAAGCTCAGCTGAAAACAGAAGTTTTGAGGATAGAGAAGTAGGGGCGCAGCAAGACATGGTTAAAAATAAAGAGTCTGGGTGCCCATTTGGGACGTGAAATATCCAAGGAACACATACGATACAGAGATAATAAGTACCATTGTGCGTGTGGACCTGTGACAAATGGCCATAGAAACAAGCCTACTCAATCATTCAGTCAGTCAACAAGTATTGAGTTAAGTGTTTACTATGTGCCAGGCTCTGGGAATTCCTCCCAACTCACCTGAAAGAGGCATAAATGACCCCTACCCTGAAGGAACTTCAACTCTAAAGGAGGACACAATATATAAACAACAGCATCTATACAAATTACATATAGAGTAAATACAGGTAAACTCAATGAAGAATGCTCTAGCAGCTCAGAATACAGCATCTTTCATTTCCAATTTCTCTTTTAAAACAAAGTACCTATCATGTGTCCCGGTGTATTAAAAGGGAAATGTCAGTTTGGATATTATAATTAAATTACGACTCTAAAGTCAGTTTGAAATTGGTTCAGAAACTCTGATAGATATAAATTGATATAACAGCTCACTGACATGGGTTTTCCCTCCAGTGATTCAGAATATAAATTCATAACTGTCCATCCCATGTAACTCTGACTCGTGTCTCCCTGTAAGATTGTCCAAAGGAGTTTCACCTAATATGTGGAGGTGCTCTCCCGTGGTTTTTTGTTTTTGTTTTTATTTTGTTTGAGGTGGGGGATAATGGCAACCACCAAATCTAGCAGGTGGTTTCTTTTTCAGCCATATAATTTCTCTGATGACATCCTTTAATCATGTTATAAAAAAAAGCTTAAGGAATATATAATGCCCTTCCACCCTCACTTCCAAAAAAAAACCTTTCTTTCTTTCTTTCTTTCTTTCTTTCTTTCTTTCTTTCCTTTAACCTGACCAACCTGTTGGGAAAAAAGTATATAAATTTCTTTTACAGAGAGTGCCTCTTTGGGAGACTGAAGGTTTTTTAAAGTGGAAGAGAGGTGGATTGTCATTGTGGCAATCCCTTTTCCAATAGTTGGTCTCTTCTCTTTAAAGTAGGTTTATCACATTAGTCCAGAATGCCTTGCATGCATAACATATCAAACACACACACACACACATACGCACACCCCAAAGGCTCAAAGAAGATATAAACTCCAACCCAAGGCAGGAACTAGATAAAAACAAAAACTCCCACTGCCAGATTATGTTAAAGAAATAACACAATATACAGCATACACTCCTACTCCCAGATCAAAAGAATGACTGGGATGTTGATTTTCTAGACTGTCCAAGATGATGCCATCCTGGTACATTAAGGATGCTAGGATAAAAATGTTTTCTTTCCAAGAGGACCTCCTATCCCACCATCAACCCCTTGAGAAACCGCTTGGAGGCCTCAAATGTGATGGAGACCAAAGATTTATGTCTTTAGCTTAAATACTGCCTGATCACTTCAAATAAAAATGACCAGATGGAAAAATCAAGGTCCTGAGTACTAGGAGGCTAAGACTTATATGATAGGCCAGGAGCTACGGTTTCATCTAGAACATTCCTACACATTTTCCAGGGATGATAAAAAAATCAATAATAACTAAATATCTAGAGCAGGGAAAAGCTCTCTGCCAGTACACTGGAGGCCAAGGATGTAGACTCCAGAATATCTCAGCCTGGCACACAGACTGAATCTGGACAAGCTTGCCACCAGCAATAAAAGGAGGAATTATGAGGGCTACTGAGCACTGTTCACATATGCACAGTGTAGCTCAGTGATGTCAATTAGCATGCCTGCTTCCATAATTGTTATACAAGGGGAAAATTTACAGTGTTAAATGGCCCTCAAATTCACACTTCGCTGTGAGTTTTTGTTTGGTGGTGTGTCTAGTATTAATGTGGATGACTGATTCTGACAACTCTCTGTCATTGAAGAGACAGAAGCAAGGAATATCACAGAAAAGAAGAGAAACAAGCAGACAGAAAGAAGAGAGAATGCTAAAGGAGAACATTACATATCTTTATTTTGCTTATATGAGTTATAGTATTAGATGGATGCCAGTCACTCCCTTCACTTCAGTTTCTCAAAAAAGAAGAAATGGGCAGATGTATTCACAGACTTCTTCATTCCTCACTTTTTATAAGAAGTAGGATGATGATATACAGTGGAAGACTGGAAGTCTTTCTAATATGGTGTCAGAAGACCTTGGTTGGACAACTGGTTCTACCACTTACTAGCTATGTCATCTTGGGTAAATCATTTACTTTCTGTTTCTCCCATGTATAAAGTAGGGTAAAATAACACTAACACTCCTTACCCCAAAGGGATTTTGAAAGGCTCCAATAAGATAATGTAAATAAAAAGCTCCATAAACAGAATTCATTATATCAATGTAAGCTGCTGGTCTTGCTCTTGTTCTTTTATTTGACTAAGGTTCACTAAAGAGTCCAAGAGGAGAGAGGTACCATGGTAGCATGAAGAACATTGTCTAGGTAATAATAATTAGCTAATCAGCATTAGCTTTAAAGTATATGAAGCACTTTATACATGCCATCTCATTTGAACATCACAATAATCCTGTGAAGTACTATTGTCATCTCCATTTTGTAGATAAGGAAACTAAGGCTGGAGCAATTAAGTAAGTTCAGGATTAAACAGCTAATAATTTTCCCAGCACCATCTGCCTGTTGTTGAAGCATTCTAAATGGATTAGATTTTCTTCTTCATCTTATTGGGTGTCCCTCTACATAACCTCTTAAGTACAACCCATTGTTGTAGTTCTACCTATAAAAATACATGCACATAGGTAATATACCCATAGATGCAGTTCCCTAGGTCTGACTGATTAGGTCAATCTTTGAAAAGTTGACATAGAATCATAGGAATAAATATCTAGATTTTGAAGGGACCTCAGAAGCCAAACATTTTATAGATAAAGAAACTGAGGCACATGGAAATAAAGTCAGTCAGTCAGCAAATATTAAGTGTTTAAAACAAACTAGATGTTGTGTTAAATGGTAAAGACATAAGGAAAGGTAAAATCACAGTTAGGTGACTTGATCAAGATTACACAGGCAGGTTTGGTTACCTCCTGTTAGGACTTGTATTTGAAGTTTTATCAGAATAGTAGAATCTATTGAGGCTTACGTTCTACTGACATAGCCCTCAAGAATCCAATTCACCTCCATGCCATGATGAGGCATCAGAAGAAGACACTGAGCTAAGTTTAGAATTAAACAAGAAGGATGAATTACCTTCAGGAAATTGAACAGTTGTTTTAATACCCTTCAATCTTCTCCCAAAGGCTTGTCTTCTTAACACCACTATTCCTACAGTGAAGTTATAATGCTGATATTCCTAAATCATCATGACCTCTAAAGAAATGAAGTTAAAGATTGTCCAAAGGGACATGGGGAGATTCATAAAAAGCATGCACAGAGACAGTAACATTATAACTGAGGAATTGCGCAGTTGAAAGTCAAATCAACAAGCATAAGCAGTTGAAGATACATAAAGGATTCATCAAATAATTTTTTTTCCAGAAAAGAGATAGTAATGGTCATGTAAAAAAGCAAATTATAACTCCAAACATACTCCATTGGTGTCCACGCAATGTTAAGAGATCTAAAGGAAGATTCCTTACACATTGGATAGAGAATGTGACACACATACATGCATGCATTCATACATATATGTACACATATGTAGAGACGGAATGAATAAGAATCACACAATATGGTCAATCAGGAAATACATTACAATCATCACTGGGACCATGAGATCCTATCAATGAAATCATGCATTCTTCAAATTGTCAAAGCGAAAATGTAATTGAAAGTTATCAATAGCTAACAACACTCTTTCCTACACTCTCACCTCTCTGAAACTTCAATGTGAACAATTTACAAATGTACTAGAGCAGTGATTCCCAAAGTGGGTGCCACTGCCCCCTGCTGGGTGCTGCAGCGATCCAGGGAGGCAGTGATGACCACAGGTGCATTTATCTTTCCTATTAATTGCTATTAAAATTTTTTTTAATTAATTTCCAGGGGGCTAAGTAATATTTTTTTCTGGAAAGGGGGCGATAGACCAAAAAAAAGTTTGGGAACTACTGTACTAAAATATCCTTGATGAAATCATGAGAAAAAAACAAGCAGGTTTTCACAAATTATATTTTGTAGCAGACCATATCTTTCAATTAAACCATTGACTGAATTAATCATTATTTATCTATTAAGTACCTGCTATGTGTCGAACATTTTACTAGGTTGAGTTGATAATAAGAAAAGGAGAAAAAACAGCATTCCTTGACTTCAAAGATCGTGCATACATTCCACCAAAGGAATGGCATGGACATATCTAAGGACAAATATAAATGTGAGGGGAAGGTGGCACTGAACTTGCCCTGTGTTGGTGATATATATCTATATAAAACCATTTATGTATTGATGTTATAGCAATATATAGTGATCTATAGATCTATGTCTGTATCCATACTCTATAGATAGATAGATGTAGATAAATATAAATATAGCAATACAGTAGTGGGCCTGGAGTTAGGAAGACCCAAGTTCAAATCTGACCTCAGATATTTCCTAGCTGTGTGACCCTGGGCAAATTATTTAACCCTGTTTTCCTGCTTCCTTATCTGTAAAATGAGCAAGAGAAGGAAATGGCAAACCACTGCAGTGTCTTTGCCAAGAAAACCCAATAAAATATAATAATGCAAGTATTATTATAATATTATAAATAACAATTGTTTATTATATTATGAATAATATTAAATATATAAAGTATATGAATATGTATGTATGTGTATATACATA
>NW_025383185.1:0-10969 GCF_016433145.1 Gracilinanus agilis | reverse complement strand
GGAAGGAAGGAAGGAAGGAAGGAAGGAAGAAAGGAAGAAAGGAAGGAAAGAAGGATAATCACAGAGAATTGGCTTGATTGCTAAGAGATTAAATGACTTGCCCAAGATGTCACAAAGCCAGTATGTGTCAGAAGGGGTACTTGAAGACTTGATGCTTAAACAGAAAATGTTTTTTTTTAAAGGAATGATTTGGGGGGATCCCCCCAAATTTCCAGGTTCCAAACTTTTTTTTTAGGTTTTAGTAAAGTAACTTTAGAAAGCTCACCAGTCTATTTCTTAAGGAGAATGACAGGATCAAAATGTGAGCCCTTCAAGATCTGTGCCCTTTTCCTAAGAGGATAATAAGCTTTCCTCTGTCTCTTTCCAGGTCAAATACCAAGCTGAGACTTTAACAAACAAAAAAATATGAATACTATTTTCACATTCTTAACCTTCTCAGCGGAGAGGTGTTCTCTCCAGAAGCCTGCTACTTGTGTCTATCTGGTTTCCTGGACTTGTGGGGAGGAACTGAGAGTTCTAGACTAACTTCAAAAATGAGAAAGTGATTTGAGAATAAAAGGCTTTTTTAAAAAATCCTGCCCTTCCACAGAGACCTGCTAAAGAAGGGTGGATTCAATTCATGGGTTAAACTCATTGGCTAAAATATGACAACAAATCCCTGCCAGTCAGGGAGAAATCTAACCCAGTGGAAGGCTACAGACCTGCACAATTTCACTGCAATGCAAGGAATGGATTTCTTATCCTTTTCCTCCTCCCTGATTAAAGTAGGAAAAGAAAAAGAAAAGAAAATTTCTCCTATATGCCAGCTTGGCTAAATAGTGAACTAGTAGTGAGTAGCATGGGGAGTGGGGGAGACATGAATCAAAGGCCTGGAGATGCAAGAAAGTGCAACAGAGATTAGAAGCTTACCTGGGGACCATAAACTTAGGTAGTTTGTTTATAATCATTTCAATATAACTGGTTTCCTTTGAAATTCTCTGAATTTTATTTCTGTATTTTAAATTTAAGTTTCTGAAGTGGAGTGTAAAAGTGAAATTTGGTCTGGACAACTGGCCCAAAGGGTCCAGGAACCCCTGAGTTTGAGGAAAGGTTTGAATGCCAACAGGGTCCTAGCACAGAATATAGCTTAGCAGGAACCTACATGCCAACAGAGCTGAAGGGCCCCTTGGGGTCATCCAGTCCAACACCTTCATTTGACAAAGGCTGAGAAACTGAAGATGACTTGTCCAAGATTATACAGGTAACTAAGTGCCAAAAGTCAAAAGAGTCAAAATTCAAACCCAGAGCCTCTAACTCCTGAGTCTATCTCTCTGAAGCCTAATGACGTAAAAGAAGCATTCTCCAGGAGTACAACCTAGGTAATAGTGCTAAAAGCTAACCTAACTGCCAAAACAGTGTATGCCTTGGGAGTCAGGCAGACCTGGATTAAGTTCAGCCTATGTGATCCTGGGCAATCTAGTAATCTCTCAGTGTCCTGGTGGAGAGATTTCAGTTGTAGATAAAGTAGAAATCTGTAACCAGGAGTAACACACACACGGAGATTATAGGTGAAACGGGGCCCTTTCTTAGCCTGCCCTCAGTAGTGCCCACTTTTATTAAATAAGGCATAAACCATGCACCTGTGTCTTCATCAATACAGGGCGAGTTCCTGGTGGTTTGCCCCCTTCTGGGCAATTTAATAGTCCTTTAGGGCTACCTGGACCCCGAAGGGTCAAGTTTGAGACTTGGGCTCAGTATTTGTGAGTCACAACTTGAACTCGGAGCTTCTGGGCACATGAAGCTGCTTCTCCAACATTAATGGCTCACTTTTTACTAGGTTTGCAGCGCTCTTTACCGGATCTTTGAAAAAGGGGAAACAGGTCTGGCCCTACTATGCCCAGTTTTAAAAATCCTGGCCCCGCTTCCCAGGTAAGGCCGGCCACTCTTTGCCCGGCCTCGCCTAGCTAGAGCTCTCTTCGCAGGAGCCCAGGCCCCCGAATTCTTCGTTAATGAGTCACTGCAGTGAATTACATTTTGTAACTCTAAGACACAGAAGAAAAAGTTGAACTCCGAGACTGGCTACAGTTTACTGCTCATTAAGTCGATCCCGTTGCTATCGCAAAAGGAAGACTAGGAAAAGACGGCTCCCCTCTGCGGGCCAGTTACACCGCCCCCTTCCCCCCCCCCCCCCCCGTTTGTTACCAAAGCACCCGCCCAGGAGAGGGGACAAACTTTCCATGGCTGCCTAGTAAACAGACGCCAACTTCGCCAGGATGGGAGGGGAGGGGTGATGCCCCGGAGTGGGTGGGGGTGGCGGAGGCCGCCAGCTTACCCGTTGTAGTGTGCCTTGATGCGGATGATCTCTCGGCCCACGTTCGTCTTGGACCCCATCCTGCTCGGCATGGCATTAATCCCGAACAGCGGAGTCTGCGTCCTAAGCGCGCGCAGAGCCACGGCTCTGGCTCCCAAGCGGCCGCCGGCTGAGGCTCCGGGGCTCAGGGCTCGGGATTGAGACTCGAAAGCCGGCTCGGGGTCCCCCGGGCTCTTCCCATTTCACCACTGGGCCCACTGGTCGAAGCCGAAACACCAGGACGGACGCACCGGCCCAAGAGGGTAACCCCCGGGAATGGGCGCTGGCTGTGCTAGGACTCCGGGCGCCGGGAGCTACCTGGGGGAAGGGGGGAGGGTGAGGAGGGCGAGGAATTGGCCCCCCGGGAGTTTCCCCGACTCCCTTCCCAAATACTCAAGCCGGGAACTTTGCGTCTCTGGGACTGAGACGCTGGAAGCCTAGAACGTTCAGGACTGCAGGGGAGTAAGTAGCCCCCCAGGTCACATTTCTAAACCCAGGAGCTAAGAAGGAAGCAGAATCCTACCTGCAGGCTGGTCTCCCGGAGGAGGAGGAGCAGGAGCAGGAGGAGGGGCAGGAGCAAGAGAAGGGAGGGGCTGGTTGGGGGCTGAACCTCTCGGCTTCCCCTGGCGAAGGCCCCCACCCTCTCCCCCCCAGGAGTGTCCAAGTGAGTAGAAGGGGGATGGGCACGGACTGTACACCGGCTCGTGGGAGGGGGATGTTGGATAGTGTAAAACCCATAATGATCCCGAAGTTCTAGCTGAAAGTACTTACTACAAGTGGCCTGGGGATCTAGAGTGGGGAGAAAGGGGGCTCAGGAGAAGTGCGAGAAAGAAAGAATGGGGCTGGAAGGTTCCTGAAAGCGAGGGGGATGTGGAGTGAGATTCCAGTGGCTAAAGCTGCTCGGGAGACTAAGGGAGTGCCTTCCACAATGGAGTTAGGACAGAGAAGAGTGGATTAAAGGTCGGGAATCTGTACAGGTCAAAGGTAGGAGTGGGGATGGAAGCATCCGAGGGGGGTGGCCGTGGGCGGGGTCCCTGAGTAACCGAGGGAAACTAACCTGATACTAAGGGTCTGGGATTTAAAATTAGAAAGGCCCCCAAAGGCCATCTACTCCTATCCTCTCGTTTTACGGATGAGGAAACTGAGGCCTGGGGCTGGGACTCTTGGGGGCGAGGGTTCAGGAAAGTTAGGGGAAAGAACCGACTTGTGGGGAAGAAAAAATCGGGGAAGGCGACCCGAATTCATTAGCCCTCCTGGGGAAGTACGAAGATGGGGGAAGGAAGGGGAAGTACAACTGTGGAAAGGTAGACTGTAGTCTTTCAGGGAGGATGAAGCTAGGGAGCTGGGTATGGGGGGAGGGGGAGGGGCATCCTAAGTGCTTACGGGTTTGGAGAGACCCTCGGGGTGGTTCAGGAGGGAGTGGAGGACCCACATTTACTCAGGCTGCAGGCCCCTTTCCCTGGCCCCCTCATCTCCTGCGGCTGTGGCAGAAGGGAAAGCTCAGGCATCACCTCCGACCCTGCCCGAGAATTCTGCAACACTTGCCCCACTTTGCACCACGGAAGACATTGGAACAGGGTAAGTGGCGTGGGGCTGGCCCGCCACCCAAGGGGGATCAGGAGGCGCGCGCTAAGCCCTCGCAATACCCAAGGGGCCAAAGCTGGGGGCAAAGAAATGCACTCGAACCCCCTCCCTCTCCTCTGGGACGGTCATAGCTTGCCGGATTGGCCGGGTTCGGGACAGCTGACCAATAGCCGAGCGGCGTGGGCGGTAGGAGGAGAGAGAGCCAAGTACCTGGTGACCAATAAGGGAGCCCATCCGGGCGGCCACCTGGAGCCAATCCTCAAGGGGTTGCCGCAGGCTCAGAGCCAATCGGAGGGCCGGACGGGCTACCTGCGTTCAGCTAGTCCTCTGCCTCCTCCCAGCGCAAAAGTTGAACACCTGCAGCCAATGAGACGGCTGGAGCTTCGAGGGCTGGAATCTACCTAGCAACCGGGAGAGCCAGGACTTGAGAACTGAGGCGGAGGCCAGAATCTGCTCCACGGAGACTTGAGGCAGGAGCAGAGGGTCTTAAGTTCTCCTAGCCACGTGGATATACTTGTTGGACAATTCGGCGGGTTTAGATTCTCCGGAGCTATATACGGGAAAAACAGGAAATAATTAACAAGAGGAAAGCCCTGGAATTGAGGGATTAGGGGAAACCTTCCTGTAGGAAAGGGCATTTTAGTTGGAATTTAGGAGGAAGCCAGGGTGGTCAGTGGACCCAGCAGAGGAAGGAGAGTGTTCCCAGCATGGGAGACAGCCAGGGAACATGAGCCCAGAATTGGAGTGCCTTGTTCGTGAAACAGCCAAGAGGCCAGTGTGATTGATGGGCACAGAGTGGGGAGTGTATGGGTTGCTGGGCCCTTTTCAGGGCTGCGCATCCACCTTTGGGGTCCACCTGCCACCAGCTCTCACCTGCCGTTCCCAGAAGCTGGAGCAGGTATAGTGGCCACAGCCCAGGAAAACTGGCTTGGCAGATGGACTGAAGCAGGTAGAGGATAAGGGTGCCCTGTAGGGCTGGAAGTGAAGACTTCGCCTAGTGGAATGGGCACATGGGCACAATTTGGGTGTGAAGGCTGCTGAAGAAGGCACTGTGGAGTGCTTGGAGCTTGGTCAGAGAGCACAAATGCCACACGCTGCAGCCTGCCATCCTGACTTCTGTCTTGCCACCAGGCTTCATTCCTTCTGGAAAAAAGAGCAAAGCTAATGACTTTATTGAAACTCCCTCACTTAAATCCAATTCAACAAGAAGTCAAGACGTCAGTCATCAGGTCCTCATTGGTATTCAAAAGAAAGATGGAAAACAACATGGTGGGGAATAAAGAGGGAGCCAGGATACGAAGGGCTCTGAATACCAAAGCATTCTGCATTTTGGATCCTGTTCCTCCAAAAAGAAGCAGATGTAGTGCCTTCCCTCAAGGAGTACAAAGCTCAGAAAACAGATGGATGGATTAGAGTGCTGGATTTAGAATCCTTTATAGATCCCAAGTTCAAATCAGGCCTTAGAGGTTTACTGGCTATGAGACCCTGGGCAGTCTCCTTATTCTGTGCCTCCATTTTTCCCATCTGTGAAATGGAGATGACAATGATAGTACCTATTGCCGAGGATTCTAGTGAGGCTCAAGTGAGATAACTTTTCAGTAGTAGAGTTATGCTCTTTCTCAGCTCTTGAGCCTGTGACCTTTGCTTTGTCTTATATCATCTTAGTATATAGTCCACTTAACAAATCTATGTATTTATCTTAGCTTTTTGTGTGAGGTTTTTTTTTGAGGGGGGAGGGATAAGAACTGTGATTTGATAAAGGTACAAAATTTTTGATGAGGAAGCAGACTGATGGGGCATGGCCTCTCCTGGTCTTAAGAGTTACCTGGGAACACTAAGGAGATTTGGCTTACTCAGGGTCACATAGTCAGTAGATGCCAGAGATTGAATTAGAACTCAGATCTTCTGATGTCTAATTAACTTTTAAGAAAAGGAAGGAAGGAAGGAAGGAAGGAAGGAAGGAAGGAAGGAAGGAAGGAAGGAAGGAAGGAAGGAAGGAAGGANGGAAGGAAGGAAGGAAGGAAGGAAGGAAGGAAGGAAGGAAGGAAGGAAGGAAGGAAGGAAGGAAGGAAGGAAGGAAGGAAGGAAGGAAGGAGAAAAGGAAGGAAGGAAGGAGAAAAGGAAGGAAGAAAACAAAGCAAACCTTTGAGGACATCTAGTAATCTAGTACAACTTCTCATTTCTACAGATTAAAGGTCCTGGGTTCAAATCTGATCTTATATACTCCTAGCTATGTGACCCTGGGCAAATCACTTAAACCCCCATTGCCTACCTCTTATTGCTCTTCTGCCTTGGAAAAAATACAGTGTTGATTCTAAGATAAAAGATAAGATTTGGGTTGTTTGTTTTTTTTAATATATTCTGAGGGGCAGCTAGGTAGCCCAATGATAGAGTGCCAGGCCTGGAGTACAGAGGACCTGAGTTCAAATATGGCCTCAGATTTCCAGGCTGTGTAACCTTAGGCAAATCTCTTAACCCTTGCCTTTTGTCTTGAGAATTTTTATTATGACAGAAAGTAAGAGTTTAAAAAAAAAAAAAGTACAACCTTTCCTCACCCCAGCTGATTATTAAACATTTACTAGCATACCCCTTTCTCCCATCTATATATGATCTAAGGCTAAGGCCTCTCCCAGTTCTGACATTCAGGGTTCTGAAGTCCTACCAGCTCTGTCTCTCAGGCTCTTTTCTAAAGTCCTTCCTGCTCTAACATTCTCTAGTTTAAGTTTCCTCCTAATTCTGGCATTCATATGAAGCCTAGAACTCCACTTGTGGGCCTACACTATACTTTCAGGGTCAATGCTTCCAGTAGAAAAAAACGCCTATTTATTAACCCACTACTAGAGATAATCTAGGCAAGGGCAACCAGATGGAGAGACCCTAACAGACTTCTTGGTTCAGCAAAAAGAGCAACTCCCAGAAGAGAGGATGATCCTGGCTTCAGCCATAATCATGGCCAGGCTTCCTCTCCTCCTAGTATTAATAGCCTGGTGCAAAAACAAAACCTGCAGGGGTTAGATGGGCTGGTGGGGCCCCGATTTAATGGGAATGTTATTTCAACTTCCTCTGGAAATTATGTCATTTTAAAAGGCTGTTCAGTGTGTGTGTGTGTGTGTGTGTGTGTGTGTGTGTGTGTGTGTGTGTGTTAAACGTTGATAACATCAAAACACATTAGACTATCCAACTGACCCTAGCTTGAAAATAAGTCCACTGGAACTGGAGGCTAAAAGCAGGAGGAGGAAAGTAGCCAAGAGGAAGAAGAAAGCCAAGGAAGTTTTTAAAAGCTACAAACATGCAATGAATTTTTTTTAATCCCAACTGAACCAAAAAAAAAAAAAATAGAAATTCTGAAAGACAAAGATAAGATCAACAAAATAAAAAATATAACTTCCTCAAATTGATGAATAAATCCAAAAACTTGTTTGGAGGAAAAAAAGCAATAAATAGATAAACCATTAACCTTTTTTTTTTTCATAAACGGAGGAGAAAATGAAATGGACAATACCAAAAAAGAAAATTAATTATTTTTCAATAAATTAAGTGCCTATGAGATGCCAAACACTGTCCTAAATGCCAAAGGAAGAGGAAAAACTGTCTCTGCCTCAATGAGCTCACAGTCTAAGGGGGAAGACAACATGTAAATCATTACATACAAACTAGAGAGAAGATGAATTGAAAATAATAGAGGGAAGGTGATATCATATTAAGCAGGACTGGGAAAGGCTCTCTAAGAAGATGGGGTTTGGCTTGAGACTCTTCCTAGCTGTGTGACCCTGGGCAAGTCACTTAACCCCCACTTCCTAGCCCTTATTGCTCTTCTGCCTCAATCAATAATTCTAAGACAGAAGGTAAGGATTAAAAAAAAAAAGAAGAAGATGTGGTTTGGTTGGTGTTCATCTTTCCTTTCTGAAGAGGACCAGTGACATCATGGGGTAATATCTTGATTGGTGCATGAATTGGATTGATCAAACTCCAGTGGTAAGACAAACCTCTAACCCATTCCACCAGGGGAAATCTTCACACACTAGGAAGTAGACACCCTCTTACTCACCAATGGGTTTGCGTCCCACAGTTTACTCTCAAACTGGTTTAACCTGTCTGCCAAGATTGTTTTACTGGAATGTGGCTGCTGTGCCCACTACAACTTCTTGGAGTCACAGCTGAGAGAGTTGGATCAGAAGACCAAAAGACACCAAAGGTGGATGAGCAGCCCTGAAAAAGGGCTCAGCAAGCCCTCACACCAGAAACGCTAGTCTTCCCTGAACACCCTATCCATCCCAAGATGCATTTTAGCTGGGACTTAAAGGAAGCCAGAAGGCAGAGGTGAAGAAGGGGAGAATTTATTGGCAAAAGGGATGACAATTGAGTAGGAATGAAACTTGAGTTAATTGATAGGCTATTGTAAAAGTCCAGGGTAAAAGATTATCAGAAATCATTTTCCTTATAATATGCCGATAAAACATATCAATATTTATGAATATACAAAATACCCGGATTAACAGAAAAGGAAGTAGAGGAGGGAATTCCATCATATTCCTCATGCCTTCTATGATATAAATATGACTTTGACCCCTACACCAAGGACAGCCAATGCAGAGAAAAAAAAAACAGACAAAAGTTCTTAATGTTTATCGATACATACTGAAAAAAAATTAGCAAGGAAGCTAAAAAAGTTAAGCAAAGAAGCTAAAAAAGAAAAAAAAACCATACCTTTTATCTTGAAATTGATAAGTATTGGTTCCAAGGCAGAAGAATAGTTAGGACAAGGCAGTGAGTGTTAAGTGACTTGCCCAGGGTCACACAGCTAGGAAGTATCTGAGACTAGACTGGTACCCTGGACCTCCAGTCTCCAGGCTAGGCTCTCCATCCACTGAGCCACTAGCTGCCCCTATAATAACAAATTAAAAAGTTGATGCATCATGATCAGGTTGACTTTATACCAGGAATGCAAAGTTAGTTCAATATTAGGAAAACTATAAATATAATAGACCATATTAATAACAAAAATAATTTTTAAATCACTTGATGTATCAAGAACCCTAGAAAAAGCTTTTGGCAAAACAGCCATTTCTATTTTGGAAAATTGGCTTTTTCTTATTTATTACAATAAATAATAACTATATAATACCAAGAACCAAATTATATGTAATTGAGAAATACTAGAAAGCTTTTGAGTCAGATCAGGAGTAAAGCAAAGATCTCACCATCACTACTTTAATTTAATTCTAGAAATGCTACCTGTAGCAATAGAAAAAAAGAAAAATAAATTTAGAAAATTACCATAAACAAAGAGAAGTCAAAATTATTGCTTTTGGAAGATATCATGATCTACTTAGAGAATTCTGGAATTTAACTAAAATCAACTGAAACAATTTTAGCAAAGTAGCAAGATAAAAAAGAAATCTATATAAATCATCAATATTTTGGCATACTACTAATAGAACCCAGTAGAAAGAGATCAATAGAGAAATTTCATTCAAAATTACTACAGAAAATCTAAATTGATATGGGTTTTCTTATCAAGATATAAATAGGAATTATACAAATAAAACTACATTACACAGAAATACCAAATAATTGGAGGGAGTTAATTGCTCATAGTTGGAGTTTATCAATACAATTAAAATGACAATACTGCCTAAATCAGTTTACTTATTCATGGTCATACCAAACTACCAAAGCTTCACTATATAGAGCTAGAAAAAATAACAAGATTTATCTAGAGCAGTGATGGTGAACTTTATGGCATGGGTGACAAAGATGGCATACAGAGTGCTATCTGTAGGCACAGGGCCACCTTTTACAACCCCTCACCCCCAGAATTCACTACTAGAAAGGCAGAGGGACTTGGGGGGAGTTGCTCCCTTCCCCCTCTCCACTATGCCTGATGACATTTTTTCACATCACCCATCCTCTGCCCAGCAGCCCAATGAAAGCTCTTCCTCCCTTCCATGTGTGAGGAGGAGTTGGGGGGCATGGCATACCCAGCATGTGGGGGGGTGCACAGCACTTGGTCTCTGGGTGGGATGAGCCCTGCACTCCTTCTTTAAAAGGTTTACCATCACTGATCTAGAGGAACAAAAGGTCAAGAACATCAAAAGAAATAAAGAAAAAATGGGAAGGAAGAAGACCTAGCAGTACTAGATCTCATCCTATACTACAAAGCAGTAATTATCCAAGCTACTTAGAATTGAAATAGAAAAGGTGTTTAGTGGAACAGATTATCTAATTAAGATGCAAAAAATATGGAAAATTAGTAACATCATGTTTAATACACCCAGAGAATCCAACGACTAGATCAAGGATCCACTATTTGACAAAATTACTTGACAAAAACTGTTAGGAAAATGTGGTTTAAACCAACATCTCACACCAAATATCACAATAAACTCCCAGAGAACATGACCTAAATATAAAGGGTCATATCATACAAAGCTTAGAGGAGTCTTATCCTAACTCAAATTCATCATGATGACTGATCTCAAGAGCAAAGATCAAAACTTCATTTTCCCCCTTGAAGGTTCAAAAAATACCTCCAAGGGATTGGGAGAATGCTAATATTATCAGTGCTAATCCTAATTCTAGTGTGTCCTCCCTGATGTTAAGTACAAGTGACTGAGCTAATTTACATCAATTAGCTTTTATTAAGATGTAACAAGAACAGAAATACAAACACTACCCCAACTCCCCGTCTTCCCTACAACACTCAGTCCTGAGAATGAATTGAAGCTTAAAGCTTTGACCCACCAAGTTCCCTTTCAAATGTGGCCAGGGTGACATATACGTTGCTTCTTTTTGTCTCTTAGACCCAGCATTTTGGTTGTGGTGTCAATCCATCTGGTCACTTGTCAGGACTTTGCTGCCAGACCTGTGGCAGTTCACTCTCCTGAACTTTCAAAGCTCACAAGTTCACAAACTAGTTTAATCATCATACATCTAAGAGCAGGAAAGAATAAACAAGGCCATGTGCTAATGGACAGGACAGCAACCCAGATAGAGAGATAAAGACTCAAAGTATCTCTCTCTCTCTCTCTCTCTCTCTCTCTCTCTCTCTCTCTC
>NW_025383184.1:1649-2878 GCF_016433145.1 Gracilinanus agilis | reverse complement strand
TGGGAGATACACGTGTGGGCAATGTCTGGTGAAGAAATATGCACAAAATAGTCCATGCCAGGGACTATGTAACCAGCTACAAATATCCTCTGGCAAGGCCATTGGGGTCCACCATTATGGATCACTTCCCTGCCCTCTAATGGGCACATGGTCTCTGTTGAAGATGCCTTTTCTTTTGTGCTGGATAGTGTGTCCAATCTGTTTTCTACTGGGTGCTGAGTCTCTCTCATCACTGAGTTGCTCTCTCCTCCCATCTAATAAGGAATGGTATCTAAGAAGTCTCTTGAGGACAAGAGACATTCAAACAAGGAAGTGATCAGCTCCACCTTTGCAGTGGAGGGTAAAGAGGAATTGGGGTAGACTTTGCAGATGAGACAACATTTGAGCCTTGAAGGACACATAAAATTAAATGATTAAAACTGGAAGGGATCATAAAGGTCATCCTGTTAAGTTCCTTCTATTTTAGAGATGAAGAAACTGAGCCCCACAGGAGAAGTGACAAGTCCAAGGTCACTTAGAAGGAAAAACAAATTAATAGAATCCAATCATAGAGTTGGAGGGGACCTTACAGGTCCTCTAGTTCATCCCCTCAGTTTACAGATGAGGAAGCTGAGGCCCATTTCTTGTCATTCCAAAGTCATTGAATCAGTAGTTGATAAAGGTGGGATTCACACCCACGTCCCTGCCTCTGCCTCTCCCACTAGATCATGGGAGGTGTACAGGCAGGTTGTTCGGACAGAACAGAGAGCGGCTACTTGTATGGATGGCCATAATAAGGCTCCCTTTAATAATAGCAGAACTAAAGTTGCTGATTATTTCTACTAGCTTTTTAGTTGATTCTCTAGGATTTTTTAAGTAGACCATCATATCATCTGCAAAGAGTGAAAGCTTAGTCTCCTCATTGCCTATTTTAATACCTTCAATTTCTTTTTCTTCTCTAATTGCTACTGCTAGTGTTTCTAGTACAATGTTAAGTAATAGAGTTGATAGTGGGCATCCTTGTTTCACTCCTGATCTTATTGGGAAGGCTTCTAATTTATGCCCATTACATATGATGCTTGTTGATGGTTTTAGGTATATACTGTTTATTATTTTTAGAAGGACCTTCTACTCCTATGCTTTCCAGTGTTTTCAATAGGAATGGGTGCTGTATTTTGTCAAAGGCTTTTTCAACATCTATTGAGATAATCATATGATTTTGTTTGCTTGATTGTTGATATGGTCTATTA
>NW_025383184.1:0-1557 GCF_016433145.1 Gracilinanus agilis | reverse complement strand
TTTGCATCTATGTTCATTAGGGAGATTGGTCTGTAGTTTTCTTTCTCTGTTTTTGATCTCCCTGGCTTTGGAATCAGTACCATATTTGTGTCATAAAAGGAATTTGGTAGGACTCCTTCTTTGCTTATCATATCAAATAATTTGTATAGTATTGGGATTAGTTGTTCTTTGAAGGTTTGTTAGAATTCACTTGTGAATCCATCAGGCCCTGGCAATTTTTTCTTAGGAAGTTCTTTGATGGCTCATTCACTTTCTTTTTCTTATCAACTGGGTAAGCACTTGGCTGTCATGTGGAGGGGTGACAGGGACACCCACTCTGCCCTCTACACAATCCTGGCTTGAAAAGTATACACTGACCTAGCCGAATATTCCAGACTCTTTTTCATTTGGTCCAAATCTTGGTTAGCCCTTTTGAAATCACTGGGGGAGTTTTGTCCCCAAGTTTCCACTTGGCATGCACTCATGCTCCTCACTTTAATCCTCTACGTTTTTCCTCCTTTTTCTGGTTAACAAAGAGAACTAATAAATAGCCACACTTATAATCAACCTAAATGGAGGGCTACCTCCTTGAATAAGGAAAGCAGGGTGGGTCTATCACCAGACTAATCACCACCTACAAGTGACCTTCTTTTCAATCTCCCCTCCTGCTTCTAGACATCCGCCTGGGATCCATTAGACCATCAGAAGAGCTCCTTGAGGTCCTTAGCTAGGCTTTGCTATGTCCTCCATGGACATATCCATAAAGTAGCTTTTCAAAACAGTATGTGAGATACAGAGGTGGGTGAGTGATGGAGCATGGAGGAGGCGGGGAGAGAAATCTTCTCACCCTGGAACTTCCCTCCTCCAAGCAGACTCCATCCGTGAGTTCCTTTGGGGGTCTTCATTCTAGGGACCAGCCAACATGGACCATGCATGCTTCATTCCCTCCCAGCCGAGTTTCTGACTTGCTGGCTCTTGACACTGAGCTCCACAGAAGGTTCTCTGTCTGTCTGTCTCTGCTGTCTGTCTGTCTGTCTCTCTCTCTTCAGCAAATAACTGTCATCAGCGATGTCAAGGCTTGCTTGTTGCCTCTCATTTTGGGCCAAAGGAAGCACCAGCCAATGAATGACCTATTCAAACTGTTTCCTCTTTCTCAGTCAGCCTCCTTTGTCCTGCCTTCTTTGTTCAAAGGCCAGCAGCTCTGTTCTGCATCACATTTGAAGGGCAGGATTTCCTTATGTGCATAGAGGTTTGGTGGCTAGCTCAGCTGCTGCCCTAGCTTGACCTGGCTTTCCCTCAGCAGCTGTGGTCTCATTTCCCTACTGTCCAATGTCCTCTCAATATCACGAAGGGCCATTATGGTTACTTACCCTGGATACCTGTTATAGAGAAATAATATCTCAACAGAATTTAACCTTTTTTTTTAAAATAGAGACTTGCTTTTGATATGCATTACCTATGTGACCTTAGACAGATCACCTCTTCATCTTCTTTTTCACTCTTACCTTCTAGAATTGATACTAAGTATCATTTCAAAGGCAGAAGAGCATTTAGGTCTAGGCAATGGGGGTTAAGTGA
>NW_025383183.1:0-7062 GCF_016433145.1 Gracilinanus agilis | reverse complement strand
GCTCTTAGTACAGTGACTGGCACTTAGCAGGTCCTTAATAAATGCTTGGTGATGATAATTTTTACTGGCCTAGTCCAAATTATAGTGTCTCTTGCCTAGAACCCTCCCCCACATACACAAACACACACAAATTGGTCCCCCCTTCCTGGTTTATAATCTCTAACAACCAATGAGAAGTCCATTAATTACTGGATAGCTTTGGGTATCCTGCCCACATTCCTACCTAAGCCCTTGGCTAAGTGTATCTCCCTTCTGGTGGAAAGGGAAAAATTTAAAAAAAAACAACCATTTCTTCCATCACCCAGCTAACAATAATTTGGCCAAATATAATAGATATGAAGTTCCCCTCCCCACCAATATGCACAAAAGATGGACCCTTACCATCCTAGAAATCTTTTTAATAAACAAAATTACTGCAGGGTAGTCTCTGATTCTTAAAATGCAAACTATATTCGTTTTGAGACATAAATTGTTTTCCACTCAGAGCAAAGTGCTCTCATGGATAGACTGATTTAGGATTCAGATCTAATTATACTTGGAAGACAAGTCTACCAAATGGTTTTTATTGTGTGTTATGTTGACATAAAGGTCCATATGAGGAGCCATCACAATATAAATAGTTTTGGTCCCAGATATTCCTATCATTTTCACTTGATCAGACTCACCACATTGTTTCTTTGGTTTGACTCCTCAGTAATAGCCTGAGTGGCTCAACTTCCCTGCTTTCACAACATCTATTACAGTCTTTATTGGAACTGGATCTATCAAGGATGTTTATGAAATGTTCATAAGTGCCCAATTTTTGCCATTAGATAGCCTCTTAAAATGACTAGAGGAAAAACCAACATGGGAGGAATTTTCATTGTTATTAGTCTGACACTGAAAGCAAAACAAGTAAAAATAAATGTTGGTAATATTATATTGGCCAAAGCTCAACTCACTTGCGACCTCTTACATGAGGCTTTTCCTGAACCTCATCTTCAACTGCTCGTGTCTCGATTTCCCTCCCAAATTTCTTGGGTTTTGTGGTTCCAAGAAGTTGTAGCATGTGCAGTGGCCACACCCCAGAAAAATCTTCTTGGCAGGTGAGCTAAGCCAGGTTGAGGGTAACCAACAGGCTTCAAACCCCCTGGTGAGTTAGGGGGTGTCTACTTCAGGCACATGAAGACTTCTCCCAGCAGAATGGGCAGGTGAGAACAATTTGTTCCTACAACCAAGAAGGTGGGGAGAAGTAGGCATTGTGGAGTGCTTACTTAGAGCCTGGTTAAACATGCAAGAAGCCAAGGTCTTCCACTGAGAGTATCCTGAGCCATCATCAGTTGTCCTGACTTTTGTCTTGCCACCAGATTTCATGACTCTGGATAAGAGAGCAAGACTTTGTGAAACTCTGCCTTACTTAAATCCATTTATGTCAGTCAAAAGACATCAATCCTGTGATGGCATTTTGGCCCTTTTGAATACAAAAGACAATTATCTACCACTTGGTGTTTACGTGTGTGTGTGTGTGTGTGTGTCTATGTCTGTGTGTCTGTGTTGAATATGTCATTTCCTCTAAAACATGAAAACATCTTGAAGGCAGGGACTTTCATTTTTTATAATTGAATGTTCAGTGCCAGGCACAAAGTATTCTCTTTTTTAAAAAAATCAATTGCTTTCTATCTTAGAATCAAGAATAAATATTGATTCTGAGGCAGAAGAGTAGTAAGGGCTAGGCAACTGGGTTTAAGGTACTTGCCCAGGTCCCTACAGCAAGGAAATATCTGAAGTCAGATTAGAACCCAAGTCCTCCCAACTCCAGGCCTGACTCTCTATCCACTAAGCCACCTTGCTGGCCCAAAGTAATATCTTTAAAAATGTATTTAAATGGGAGAGATTAGGTTTAGATCAACATCTCACACCCTACACCAAGATAAATTCAGAATGGGTGAATAACTTGAATATAAAGAGGGAAAACATAAATAAATTAAGTGAACACAGAATAGTATACCTGTCAGATCTCTGGAAAAGGAAAGATTTTAAAACCAAGCAAGAGTTAGAGAAAATTACAAAATGTAAAATAAATGATTTTGATTATATTAAATTAAAAAGCTTTTGTACAAACAAAAACAATGCAACCAAAATCAGAAGGGAAACAACAAATTGGGAAAAAATCTTTATAACAAAAAACTCTGACAGGGGTCTAAATACTCAAATATAGAGGGAGTTAAATCAATTGTATAAAAAATCAAGCCATTCCCCAATTGATAAATGGTTAAGGTACATGAATAGGCAATTTTCAGATAAAGAAATCAAAAGTATCAATAAGCACATGAGAAAGTGTTCTAAATCTCTAATAATTAGAGAAATGCAAATCAAAACAACTCTGAGGTATCACCTCACCTAGCAGATTGGCTAAAATGAGAGAAGGGGAGAGTAATGAATGTTGGAGGGGATGTGGCAAAATTGGGACATTAATGCATTGCTGGTGGAATTGTGAACTGATCCAACCATTCTGGATGGCAATTTGGAACTATGCTCAAAGGGCTATAAAAGAATGCCTGCCCTTTGATCCAGCCATATTGTTGGGTTTGTACCCCAAAGAGATCATAGATAAACAGACTTGTACAAAAATATTTATAGCCACGCTTTTTGTGGCAAAAAACTGGAAAAGGAGGGTATGCCCTTCAATTGGGGAATGGCTGAACAAATTGTGGTATATGCTGGTGATGGAATACTATTGTGCTCAAAGGAATAATAAACTGGAGGAGTTCCAGGTGAACTGGAAAGACCTCCAGGAATTGATGCAGAGCAAAAGGAGCAGAGCCAGAAGAACATTGTACACAGAGACCAATACACTATATTGTATTGTATGTATAATCGAATGTAATGGACTTCTGTACTAGCAGCAATGCAATGACCCAGGACAATTCTGAAGGATTTATGGAAAAGAACTCTACCCACATTCAGAGGAAGAACTACAGGAGTGGAAACACAGAAGAAAAGCAACTGCTTGAACACATAGGTTGAGGCGGACATGATTGGGGATGTAGACTCAAAACTACCACACCAATGCAACTACCAACAATTTGGAAATAGGTCTTGATCAATGACACATGTTAAAACCAGTGGAAATGTGCATCGACTATGGGGGGGGGGGGTTAGGTGGGTGAGGGGGAAAGTAAGAGCATGAATCATGTAACCATATTAACTCTTCTAAAAAATAAAAATTATTAAATATTATAAAAAAGAATGCCAGTGCATTAAAATGCAGGTTTTGTTAGCATGAAAAAAATTATTTAAATGAAAATGTATTTTAAAATTTTATATATGAATAATTATTTAAATTCTTAGCCAAAGTATACTCAATAAATATTTATTGAATGATTATTTGTTCTTGACTCCATTGTGTTATAGTACATTGCAGGCAGGACTTGGAGTCAGAAAGATATGAGTTTCAAATCCTAACTTCAGAACTTTCTATCTGCATAATCATGGGCAAATGACCCTGGACAAGTCACTTAACTCTGTTTGCCTCAGTTTCCTAATCTGTAAAATAAACTGAAAAAAGAAATAGCAAACCAGGAACTGTGCCAAGAAGGCCCCAAATGGGGTCATAAAGAGTTGGACATGACTCAACAATAAGTGCCTACTATGTGCCAGGTACCTTGCTAATCAAAAATATAATCTCATTTAATCCTCACAACAATCCTGAGAGGTAGGTGTCATTATTATCCCCATTTTACAAATTAGGAAACTGAAGCAAAGGGAGACTAAGTGTCTAACCTGGTAAGTGTTTAAGGCAACATCTGAACTCAGGTTCTATAGATTTTATGTCCAATACTCTCTTCACTGTGGTACAAAGCTGCCTTATCCAAATGTAGCTCCACATGTATTAATTCATAGAGAAGGTCATAGGGGAGAGAGGAGAAACTTAGAAGTATCTTCCTTAAAAATTCCCAGAGAGCACTCCTCTCCCTTTAGAGGCCAGGTTCTACCTCATAGCAGCAATATCTATAGTCTAGAGGAATATGCCTTACTTCATTTGTCCTGCTTATCACTGGCTTGGGAAATAGGAAGCACACATCAGGTTTGGGACAGTCAGTTACTTGACTGCTCCTTTCCCAGTCCTCTGCCCTGTACCTGCCACTGCCCCAGTGGGAGCTGGATGAATACACTGAATTATCCCAGACATCCGTATCGGTTCCCATTATTTATTGCCTATATAACAAAACACAAACTAAGGTTAGTGACCACTGATATATTTTATGTAATACTAGAATATTACATGGTGACAAAAGAAAAAAAATGTTATGGGCCACTAGGTAATACAATAGATAGACTATCAGGTTTGAAGAAGGGAAGATCTGGGTTCAAGGAAAGAAAATAAATTATTAATTAAAAAATAAAATTTAATTTTAAAATGACCTCACTTGATCTTGATGTCTTTTGACTGGCCCATAAACGGAATTTAGGTAAAGCAGAGAATTTCACAAAGACAGAAGATAAAGTTTTTTTTTAAAAAAGGAAAGCGAATAAATTATTAATTTAAAAAATTAAATTTAATTTTAAAAATAAGTATGCACTGAGAAGCTGACAAAATTCTAGGAGGCCAAGATCTTGATTTTTCCACTAAAAGTATTTATTTTCTCTCCTACCCCTCTCTCCAAATTATAAGAAAAACAAAGTCCTTATAGCAAATATGTATAGTCAAACAAAGCACATTCCCACATTGGTTTCATTTTGAAATTTGAATATATCACCTATCAGTCAGGAAGTAAGTGACATGGTCTGCTGTTCTCTGGAGCTGTGGTTGGTCACTACATTGGTCAGAGTTCTGAAGTCTTTCAAAATTGTTTAGTTTTACAATATTGTTATTGTATAAGTTGGGGCAGCTAGGTGAACTAGTGGATAGAGCACTGGACCTTGAGTCAGAAGATTAATCTTCCTGAGTTAAAAATCAGCGCCAGACACTTAATAGCTATGTGACTCTGTGCAAATCACTTAACCCTGTTTGCCTCAGTTTCCTTATCTGTAAAATGAGCTGGAAAAAGAAATGGCAAACCAGCCCAGTATCATTCCCAATGTGTAATTATAATTTGAACCCTAGAACTACAATTCTCAGCATCCCACTTTCCTTTTCACATTACATGCTAACATAGGGAGGATATATGTTTTGTGTAGCCCTACCTCTTTCCCTCTCTCTTCCTGTGATCAGTGGCTGGCTGAAGCGGGCTTTTTGGGAGAGGCGGGATAATTTATTCACGTGGTTTTATTTTGGTTAGATAATCACATTTTTATACTTCTATTCCCTTTTTATTCCTTTACTTCAAGTGATTATTGATAAATTTTATAAAATATAATACTTGGAGTATTGGACATTGATTTAAATCTTATACCAAGAAAACCCCAAAAGAGTGACCATTATGAACAAGTTGGTTTTTAACCAACTTTAGTTGAGCACAACGAAAGCAACTAAATAACAACACTTCTATCTCAGGTTATCAGAATTTTCTAAACCAATCCCTTTCATCATTTCTTCCTACATATTACTATTTCATTATATTTGTATACAATAATTTATTCAACTATTCCCCAACTGATGGACAACCTTTTAGTTTCCAGTTCTTTGCTAATACAAGATCTTCTATATGTATTTTTTACACATAGAGATCTTTTTCCTCTTTTGGGATCGCTTTGGGATATATGCTAAGTAGAGGCATAGAATGATCAAATAGTGTGCACAGCTTTGTGGTTATTTTCAGCACTGTTATAAATTGTTTTCCAGAATGGTGGACCGATTCAGAGCTCCACCAACAGTATTGTTTTCCTATAGCCACTCCAATGCATGTCATTTCCTTTTTTTTTTTTTTTAATCATCTTTGCCCATCTGACAGGCATACTTTCCTTTTTCACTTCAAAATTTATTCCCTGGCATCTTATTGATAGCCTGGCCAAGTGCCCTTCCCTACTTCCAGTTCTGGAAACAAGACAAAAACCAATTCTGCCTTTGTTGCTGAAAGGTGTCAATCTATTCTTCTCTGGCCCAATCTATTCTTCTCAACATCCCTGCAACTTTCTGGGCAAGTGTCCTTAGATGCTCACCACTTTGGAATGTGTGTTGTCTTCTCTATGAGAATGTAAATTCCTTGAGGGCAGAGTCTATTCTTAGTGATTAAACACAAATTCTTTTTCATTTGAAGAGACAGACAGACCAAAAGACAGAACAGAGAGCAAAAAAGTGAGAGAGACAGAAAGATAAAGAGAAAAGGAGAGCAAAGGATGGAGGGAGGGCAGGAGGGAAGGAAGGAAAAAGAAAGACAGAGAAAGGGTTAGAGTCAGAGACAGAGAATTTAGTCAAAGCATCTCACATGACTCAAATCCACTAAAATACATAATTTTAGGACCGGTGGTACCTATTGTTAAGTTGAGGGAGGGCAACAGAGGTAGGCAAGGTTTTCCTGTCCCAAATAACTCTCCCACAATCTGGTTGTAACCTCCGATTCTTGGGTGAGCCTCATTCTATTAGAAATTTGTTCACTATTAAAACCCAAATACCCTGGGTATTTAAGGGGGAAGGTGGGGAGAAGTCTACAAAGGCACTTGAAATCTAAGTGTGGTCTAAAAGAGGCAACACCCACAGGGGCTGGAAAAGAAGGAATCACCAAAACAAACAAACAAACAAACAAAAAAAACCCTTACATTTTTGATAATTTTATCTTCATCCCAACCTTGCAAGGAGATAATAAGTTAAGTTTAGGAATGTGAAATGGGTTTTACAAGGCCTTGGCTGTATCAAAGCTCCTTAGTTAAACTGCTTAAAGACTTGTGGATTAAACAGGTGTAATTTATATACCACACTAGGATCTTAAAAGGGTATCAATTAGAGTATGGCTTTTAATGTGGAATCAGTCTGCCAATTAAAGACTTGTTTCAGTTGCTAAACTTGGTTAGGGTTAAATGCCCAGTGACCTTTTAGTTCTATATTATTACATCATGGTGATGGAAACAGATTGAGAGAACTTTCAACAAGTACTGCATTCCCCTGCTTTCTCTGGGAAGATATATATATATATATATATATAT
>NW_025383182.1:0-7028 GCF_016433145.1 Gracilinanus agilis | reverse complement strand
ATATAATATTGTTATATATTATAATATAATCTTATATCTACAAAGCAAGCTTTCTACAAGAGAAATAGGAGATGATTAACAGAGAAAAAGCACTAGAATTACAAAGGGGTGGGGAAGGCTTCCTGGAAAAGATGGGGCTTAAAGGAAGCCTGGGAGGTTGTGGAAGGCTGAGCAGAGGCAGGCACTTAGACCCACCCCAGAACCGAGAGATGGAGCTTCTTATTTGTGGTCCATCCAGAAAATGAGCATCACATCAGAGGTCACTTACAGAGGGCTCCCAAGACCCAAGAAGGGAGATAATTTGCCCAAGGTCATCCAGTACTTATTAGCACAGTGCCTGGAGCATAGTAGGCTTTTAATAAATGTACACTAATTGATACAAGTAGTAACATAGGATCATCTCTCTAGGGCTAGAAGGATCCTCAGAATTCCGAGTCTAATCCCTCATTTTGTAGATTAGGAAATTAAGTTTTAGGGAAATTCATCGACATGCCTCAAATCACCCAGGGAGTAAGTGAGTGGGCTCCAAAGCTTGTCCTCTGTTCAGCGTACCACTCTGCAGCCAAAGTCAGTGGGAAAGTTATTGTAAATGGTTTCCCCTGGATCTGAGATCCCAGGATGCAAAGGATTTCCAGTAGTCGCTGGAGCTTTCCTCAGTGGACCCAGTTGCTCCAGTTTTCTTGGGACAAGAGCAGATGTTTTGCATTCAGGCTTCTACCCAGGCAATTTAATACTAAATGCAAGGAGGACCAATGCCTCCTCTAGCAGCCTCCAGAGATCCAGTGCCCTGTCACTGAGAGTCAGGTCACTAAGCAGGGTCCTAGCCAACAAGTAACCCACCATAAAACTCTTGCAAGTTTTATGGGGATCTGTCCCCATTGTACAGAAGAGAGAACGGAGGCTGATAGAGGGGAAATCCCGGACCCAGCTTGGCACAGGGAATAAACCAGACTAGATTTGCCCCCATCCCTTCTGGGTCTTATCACATTTTCTGAGTCTTTCCTATTCCCCTGCTTTGGGATCTGGGTAGATCCTGAGCTCTGGGAAGAGGCCTGGTGGGGTGGGGGAGAAGGAAAGGAGGGAATGCCCTCTGGGTAGCCAACCCAGGGAGAGGAAAAGGAGGAGGCCAGGAGACCGACAGCGAGCCTGGGTGGGGTTCTCCTAGTGCCTAGCTGAGGGTGGGGCAGGGTTTTTCCAAGACTGTTTGTTTATAAGTCACATTTTTCCTGAACTGCATCCAAAGGCCTTTGTTTTGCAAAGAACACCATGGTTCTGAAGAGAGAGAGAGAGAGAGAGAGAGAGAGAGAGAGAGAGAGAGAGAGACACACACACACACACACACACACACACACGTGTGGGTCCCAGAGCTTTCCCTGAAAATGATCCCAAGGGCTGCAGAGACCAGCCCCAGGGAACATGGCATTTTTTTTAAAACCTTAAACCTACTGAGTACCCATTCTTGGGCAGAAGACTGATAAGGGCTAGGCAACAGGGGTTAAGTGACTTGCCCAGGGTCACACAGCTAAGAAGTATCTAAGGGCTAATTTGAACCCAGGTCCTCTCATCTCTAGCCTGCCTCTATCTATTGAGCCACCCAGCTGCCCTGAACAGGTATTCTTTAAACTAACATTTTCTGCAGAATTCTGAGGAAAGCCCTAGTTACTGCCTCATGCTGGGATTTGGCCTTGTCCACAGCATAGAGATTGGTGTACTAATCCCCTGAAGTCCTTCTGTTCAGGAGAGAGGTGGGGACAGACTCAGATAACCAGCAGAGACCCTCCAGAACAGCATAGCTCAGCGGCTTCAAATCCTGCCTCTGTCTTTTACTGTTTGACATATGGTGACGGACAGTGCCCAGAACTGAAGTCACGCAGACCTGTTTGCCTCAGTTTCCTCATCTGTAAAATGAGATGAAAAAGGAAATGGCAAGCCAATATCTTTGCCAAGAAAACCCCAAATGGAGCCAGGAAGAGTCAGACATGACTGAAACGACCGACCGACAAGCTCCTGTTGGGGCTTCATCTGTAAAATAATCCATTTCTTCTTCTATCAGATGAAGTCAGATTGAATCAATGATCTCTAAAAAACTAGGATCTTGAAAAGAAATCATGGATGAAGAAGTTTCAGAGAAACTCGAGAAGACTTGTAGGAGCCAGTGCAGGATGAATAGCGATATAACAACAGCAACATTGTAAAGGCGAACAGCTTGGAAAAGCAGAAGACCTCTGATGGGCACAATTATCCACCGCCATAAGGACCAGCGATGATGCTTACTGCCCACCTTCTGACAAAATGATGGGCCAAAGCAGAAGTCAGCACGTGTTTCTGAACATGGATGATATGAGAAGTGATTGTTACATGGGGTTTGTTTATTTTTTAGCAAGGGTGGGTAGGTTGGAGGAGGGGGGAAATGCTTGTGAATTGAAAAAAAAAAATTTAACCCTCACCTTCCACCTTCTAATCAATACTGTGTATCGGTTCCAAGGCAGAAGAGCAGTAAGGGTTAGGCAGTGGGGGTTAAGTGACTTGCACAGCTAGGAGGGGTCTGAGGCCAGATTTGAACCCAGGACCTCCTGTCTCTAGACCTGGTTCTCAATCTACTGAGCTACCTTGTTGCCCCATTATGTATTTCTTTATCTGAGGGAAAGTTGTAACCTGAACACCTTAAGAATACAAAGTCAAGAGGCAGCTAGGTGGCTTAATGGATTGACAGCCAGACCTAGAAATGGGACTGCCTTTCTTTTTCTTATTTGTATTCCCAGTGCCCATCACAGTACCTAAAACATAGTAAGTGCTTCATAAACCTTGTTGACCTCAGGAGAGCAGTTATATAAGGCAGGGGATTGAGTGCTAAACCTAGAATCAGGAAGATCTAAATTCAAATCTGACCTCAGATACTTATTATCTGTGTGACCCTGCACAAGTCACTTAACCTCCATTTGCTTCAAGTTCCTTATCTGTAAAATGAGGATGATAAAAGCCCTCATCTCCCAGGGGATCAAATGTTGGATTGGGGGTCAAATGAAATTATATTTGTAAAGCACTTAGCATAGTGCCTAGAACATAGTAAGCTCTATTTAAATGTTAGCTATTGTTCTTAATAACTATTATTCTGAAATGGTGGTCCTAGCCAGGGACAAGTCAGTTAATAGTAAGGGTCCCTTCTCCAGGGCGAAAGTCTGCTGGAGATTATACTAGAGAGAATTTGGAAATAATCATTCATATTCATATGAATTATTGTTGTTGTTCGAAAATTGTTGCTTCAGTGAGAGGCAATGGGGCATAGTCCATAGAAAGCTGGCTTTGGAGTCAAATATCACATTCTATAAATGTGACTGTAGGTAAGTCATTAAACTTCATGGTGCTCCAGGAAACTATCTAAAACCTTGCAGAAAAAGTGAAGACTTGCATCGATTAAAGGAATTTCCAAGAATTCCCTATACAAATGAAATCACAAGTCCAGATGCTATCCCTACTTACTTCAGAACTGAGAGGATCTATCATTTCAGAGGAAGTTCCCTCCACCAGTGCAGATTGAACATCTCCCCACCTCAGATGCTAGTTTGTGAGTTATCAGAGGCCCCAAAAGTGATGA
Source organism: Gracilinanus agilis (assembly GCF_016433145.1). NCBI lineage: Eukaryota > Metazoa > Chordata > Mammalia > Didelphimorphia > Didelphidae > Gracilinanus > Gracilinanus agilis. Next base: position 3,433 of record NW_025383182.1, on the reverse strand, counting down.
GAATAATCACCTGTTGGAAAATCGCTAGGCTTAAGCCTCTCCATCCCTAAGTAAGCTGACCCTCAGCCAAAAGATACACAGTATTAGTGAACCCAAAGCCATATTCATTCATCAAGGAGGTCTAGTGAAGGACTCAGGATTTTCTCTGGAGGGTCCCTTGACTTATCACAAAATTATTACTACCAGACAAACACGAAGACAAAATTTCCTGACCTTAATTCTGCTTGCCTTTATCAATAGTGGTATTTAAAAGGGTCCCATTGCATCCCTCTACCCCAACCCAACCCTGATGTATGCCCTATGTCAGCACCTTGGCCAGGGGTTGGCAAGGAAAGTTAGAACTGTATAAGTTAAGGCAGCACTAGGGCAGTGGACAGCACCAAACCACTTGGGAGAAGAGTTGTGCCCTGTCTACAACATGGATGGATGGATGGATGGATGGACAGATGGATGGATGGACGGATGGATGGATGGACAGATGGATGGATGGATGGATGGACTGACGGACGGACGGACGGACGGATGGATGGATGGATGGATGGATGGATGGACAGGGGATTGAAGGAGGACTGACCCTCAATGTTATTGGGTTTACACTGGCTGCTTCATAATTGTTTCAGATGCTACTGGAATATGATTCAGACTCAAACAAATACAAGAAAATGCTATTAAACACACATTTACTAAACACTTAATATGTGTCTGAAACTGGAGTAAACACATAGGATGCAAAGAAGGACAAAACTCATCTTTGCCCTTAAGAAGGTCACATTCTACTGGAAGAGAGAGCATCCTTAAAACTAGGAAAAATCAATGACAGACTAACAAATAGAGGAGGCAGAGACAGAGAGACAGACAGAGCGACAGAGAGAGGCAGAATCAGAAAGACAGAGAGAGAAATTAGATGATAACCTGAAAGAGGGCAAGTCACCCTTCGGAAGAATCAAGATTCAGGACATGGCTATTTTGTAAACATCTTTGGAAAACTTCCCTCATATAAACATGTTTCTGTGGATCTCTCCCAGGAAACAAAACCCTAGGAAGATAACCAGAAGACCTTTGTGTGTTTGTGGTCCCTGTTCCCCGGAATATATTGTGTGTCTTGGCTATGTTTGGTATTTCCCCATGGACTGAGGGTCAGTCTTCTGATGTAAGGGGAGCCTGTGATAAGGCCTTCCTGTAGTAGAAGTAGACTAAGGCAGTGACACTGATATAGTCCCTGGATGAGACTCTTACCCTATAAGAATCTGTCGAAAGAACAGAGGTTTTAAGTCAGAGAAGATTCAAAGAAGTTATGATAGTTCTCTTTAGGTATTCCAGGACAGTTATATGGAAGAAAGATATTTGTTTTGCTTCTCCCCAGAGGAAAAGCTACCTAGAGATCAATTTTGTTTTGAACTTCCTAATAATTCGATTCAAACTTTCTAAAAGCAGAATAAGCTGTTTGGGGAGGTAGTGGGTTCCCCTTCTTCATCGGAGGGATCTAAACAAAGGCTGGATGGCTCCTTTTCAGGTATGTTGGAGGGAAAGTGCTTTTTTCAGGAATAGCCTGGACCAGTGGCCACTCCAGTCCCTCCCAAATCTGGAATTCTTCAAATGTGATCAGATGACTGCCTACTTTGTCTATCCTTAACCAGCCAGTCTCAAGCAGATATAAGCACTCACCATGTGCCAAGCACTGGAATTAGGAAGGAAAGCAAAATGTCAAAAGAAGTTCCTCCCCTCAAGAGGCTTACATTCTAAAATGGGAGACATCACGTAAATAACTAGGTGCATAGAAGGTATATACTAGGAAGCCTAGGGGAGTAATAAGAAAGGGGAAGCACTAACAGCTGGTGGGGAAGGGGGAACCTTGAAAGGCCTCCTACTGGAAGGGTATTTGAGATAAGCCTTGAAACATCAGGAAAACGAGAAGACAGTGATGAGGAGGGACAGATCTTCAGGCATAGGGGAAGGTCAATGCAAAGGCATGGAGATGGGAGATGGGATATTGTATTCTAGCAACTACCAGTAGACTAATGTAGCTGTATCTTTAAGGTAAACAAGGTGGAGTGGTTAAGGAAGGGCCAGGTGATAAAGAATTTTAAATGTTCTGCTGAAGGCGGTTATCTTTGTGTCCTGGCATTTGTTAAAACCTGAGTCTCCTAGTCCTTCTCCATGTGTGTTTGTGCCCATTATATCACTAAAGCAGTGGCCCCTGTAATGGTCCAGTGCATAGACCAGAGGGAGTAAGGAAATCTTTTCATTTTTTCTCTTTAAAACATTTATTTATTTGTTTGTTACATCAAATTTCCTGGATATATCCCACCCACCCACCCTTCCTCGCCTCCCTGCCCTAGAGAAAGCACCTAGGACTGTGCCTTGCCTGTTTCTATTCATCAGTTCTTTCTCTGGCTGTGGGCACACACAAGACCTTCTGCAAACCATATTTCTGTTGCTGTACAGAACGTTCTCTTGGTTCTGCTCGTCTCCCTCTTCATAATTTCATGGAGGTCTGGTGACAGGATTATGATGGAATATGGCTGCAGGTTAATTTGGAGGAAACATGGAAGTTCTGCTCTTTAAGGCTCCCCTCGGCCCCTCAGGAGACCACATCAGTGGTTGGAGCCTGCCAGCCCACAGTTTTACAGTGGAAGTTCCCAGGGTCCCAAGGGTGATGCCTTTTTACCCTCAACTCTCAGCACCCTCAGCTTTGTTCTGCAAATGAAAGGCAAAGAAAGAGCAAATACCCAGCTCCCTTCTAATGTAATTGCATCCTAGGTCAGCCCTGATTGTATATTCCATGATGCCCCCGGCCCCGGGCCCCAACCCTCTATTCTAAAGAAAGGTTGAAAATTGCCCCCTCTCGAAGGTCCATTTTCCTTTGTGGACTTCGTCCTTGTAATTAGAAGAAGTCAACCAAGGCAAGTTTAGAGGAAGACTGTCTTAACAAAGGTAGAATATCAATTATGCAATATCCACCCAGAATTCTCTAGATCCCGACGTTGGCCTTTCTCAGACTGGGGTGGGGAGTGGGGGCAGGGGAGGGACATTGCAATCTCCATCCTCACCATCCAAGTTCAGGGAAAACTGAAAACTATCCATAGATCCCTTGGGATGCCTGGAGCCGGGGCCAGGGACCCCTGATATGTCACCTGTCACCACCACAGGCTAGGGACCTCTGCCTTTATTGCTAGAGGAAGCTCCCAGGGGAAGAAATGCCTTTACCAATGCAAGCTGTCTCATTCTCCACAGTTTAGAGACCCAGAGAGTTACTGAGAGCACTAGAAGGTGATTTGAGCAGGCTTTCACAGCCACTAGGTGGGTCTTGAACCTATGCACCACTGATCTACTGTATCAACTTTAATAATAAATTAATAATTTATATATAATCAATATATTCATTATCATTTATATATTTTATATTATATTTCTATACCATATTATTTGTATA
>NW_025383181.1:0-5706 GCF_016433145.1 Gracilinanus agilis | reverse complement strand
TAAATTCAGCAAAGCTATAGAATGTCAGAGAAATCTGTAAATCATGAGCATTTCTGCACGTAACTGATAGAACAAAACCCACCAAGAGGAGCTGGAGGGGGAGATGATATCCAGAAGGATCAGCAGTGGCGTCAGAGCAGAGAGCTTGCACATTATTAGGCCTGAGAAAGAAGCATGAATTGAGGCAGTTCAGAGATTACTAGGAGCCTTTCAGAGAACAGATAATGAAACATGATCACACCACCAGGGGAGAATTTAGGCACTGTTGGATGAGGGCACTGTTCAGAAAGTTTTTGCTTAAATGTTTTTCAGTCATTAGGGAGGATTTGTTGGGGTGTATGGTGTTTGTGTGTGTGTCTGAATAAAAGCACTATGATGTAAAGTCAAAAAAAACCAAAGTTAGCTGGGAGGGATCTTAGAACACAGATTGTCAGAGCTGAAGGGGGCTTTAGAATTTAGACTTTGTAGGGGAAGGGACCTTGGAATACAGAATATCAGAACATATTAATTAGAATGTCAGTGCTGGGAGGTACCTTAAAACAGAGAATGTCAGAGTTGGATGAGGCCTTAGAACAAAGAATATCAGAGTTACTGAGAATCCCTTAGGACATAGACTATCAGAGCTGAGGACTCTTAGAACACAGGATGTCAGAGCTGGGAATGGTCCTTAGAACTTAAACTGTTAGAGCTGAGGGGGACCTTAGAACACAGAATGCCAGAGGTGGGGGTTACTTAGTACAGAGAATGCTAGAATGAGACCTTAGAACATAGAATATCAGAGCTGGGAGGAACAGAGAAGGTCAGAGGTGAGAAGGGTTCCTAAAACTCGGAATATTAGACTTGGAAGGAATTTTAGAAACTCAGAAAGTCAAAGCTGAGCGGAATGTTAGAGTTCCGAATACCAGCGATAGAAGGAATATTAAAGATTGACTTCGTCCATGCCCAGCATTTCACAGATGTAGAAATGACCACACTGGGTCAGGAAGGACCAGAGAGGTTCCTGTCAGAGCCCAGGACTCCAGAGTCCCTGAAAGTGACTTGCCTAAGACCTAAAGCCCCATAGTTAGTACCAGAGCCAGTGGGGGAATCTCGGTTTCCTGCGTGTTTGTCCATCATGTACACGCCTGGGAATGCATGTGTCCAGCTAGGTTGGGGGAGATTCGCACCTTTGTCTGCCCGGGAGCTGGGGTGCCCGTGGCCCCAGGCCCGTGAATCCTTGCACTGACTTGTTCTAGCCCAGGCCTGCCTGAACAAGCCAGGGAGCCTGAGGTTGGGTTCTGGGCCTGTTGGGGCTTGCCACGAGATGGGTGAGGGTGGGTGGGCTCCGCACCAACAATGGGATGGATGCTTGGGGGATTGTGGAGCTGGTTTTCTTCGGCTCGGCCTGCGGGAAGAGGGGGACAAGAGGGGAAGGCAGGACTGTAGGAGCCCAGGCTGATCTTTGATTCTAGCCTGGGCATTTGGGAGGGACGATACCTCTTGGCAGCTGACCTCTCATCCTAGTGCCAGCCTCAGAAATTGGATCCGTTCTCTCTGGGTAGCTCTGCCAATAGAGGCAGCCTGGTCGAATCGGAAGGCGCTCCACTTGGCATTAAGTGCCCAGGGTCCAGAACCCAGCCCATTGGATCAGCGATCGGATTTAGAGCTCATTTAACTCCAGACTTCTCATTTTACCAAGGAGGAAACTGAGGAACAAGCGGGACAATGTGCCCATTACTAAGAGTTAGCAAGAGCTGAGATTCAAGGCTTTGTCATGGCTCCAAATCCCATGTCATTTGGAGTTTGGCTTTGGGGAGGTGCAATCAAAAAGTGCAATGCAAGGGGCAGCTGGGCAGCTCAGTGGATGGAGAGACGGGAGGTCCTGGGTTCAAATCTGGCCTCAGCCACTTCCCAGCTGTGTGACCCTGGACAAGTCACTTGACCCCCATTGCCCACCCTTCCCTTACCATTCTTCTGCCTTGGAGCCAATACACAGTATTGCTTCTAAGACAGAAGGTAAGGGTTTAAAAAAAAAGTGCAATGCAAAATAATAAGAATAATAAAAGTGCCCCCAAGGGATTGTCTCCCTTTTTTGGATCTTGGACCTCATTAGTAGTGTCTGATGGTTTCTTTTCGTAAGAATATTTTAATTTTATTTTTTAAATCTTTATCTTTTGTTTTAGTATCAATTCTAAGACAGAAGGGCTAAGCAATGGGGGTTAAGTGACTTGCCCAGGGTTACACAGCTAGGAAGTGTCTGAGGTCAGATTTCCTTCCAGCTCTAGGACTAGTGTTCTTATTCACTGTGCTACCAAGTTTTCCCTGGAAGAATAGTTTTAAACGCATAAAATACATGGGATTACAAAAGAAACCAGTCCTATTGAAATTAAAATATAATTGTGTTTCCCCTTAACATTTATGGACACCCTAAAATCTATCCTTGGACTGCCTGGTGTCTTATCTCTAGGTTAAAAACCTTTGAGGTATGCTTGGTATAGCACAGCCCCAGATCCTTGAACTGCACCACGACCGTGGGTATGGCAGCCTCTTTGAGCCTCAGTTTCTTTAGCTATAAAGTGGGACTAGTATCACCCATGCTGCTCTCCTCCTCTCCCTGGGATGTTGGGAAGCCAGAGCTTTCTAACCATAAATATTAGAGTTGTAACCGTAAAATTCTAAATTAATTATTCATTCTAATTGTTATTTCTAATAATGAATTAATTCTAAAATCCTAAATTAATTAAATTTAAAATGAAAAAGAAAAAGAAAAAAAAAAAGCTTTGTCCAAATGTGAACTTCTGTTCTCACCATTCTTGCCACACATAGAAGTCAAATCCCATTGGGATGACGTTCCCCAGATGAACTGAATTCCAGCAGATTGTTTGAACACCCAGGGGAGGGAGGCACCTGCTGAATGCCAGCCTTCTCTGGTTGGCACTGCCCTTCTTTACCCCCAGAGGCTCCATTGTGGACCTGGTGGAATAGCAAAGAGAATTCCAATATTTATGTAGAGGTTTTTGAACCAGCGGGACCCTTAGAGATCATTTTGTCCAATGCTTTAACTTTTTTTTTTCCCTTTTCCCTTTAAAAAAAAATCCTCACCTTCTGTCTTAGAATCAATACTATATATTGGTTCCAAGGCAGAAGAGCTGTAAGAGCTGGGCAATGGGGGTTAAATGACTTACCCAGGTCATGCAGCTAGGAAGTATCTGAGGTCAGATTGGATCCCAAGACTTTGGCTTTCTATCTCCTGAACCACTTAGCTTTCCCAACCCCTTAATTTTTACATATTTGCAAACTGAGGCCTGGACAGAGGGATTGACTGTGTATAGTCAGGTCCTTTCAGATTCTAAATTTAAATATATGTATAACTCAGATCAAATTGTTTAAGGGGTGAGAAAAGGGAGGGAGGGAGATAATTTGGATTTTAGAGTTTTGGAAAACATAGGTGGAAAATTGTGATGACATGTAATTGGGAAAATGAAATATCTTTGAATAATAAATAAATAATTCTTCGATACTTCCTCAACTGTATTTCAGGCCCAAAATGCACTTCTTTTTTCTTTTAATTTTTAAATTAAAATTTTTAAATTAAATTAAATTAAAATTAAATATTTTTCCCCCAAAATGTATTTTTTTTAAAAGATTCCAAATTTAATACTTTCCCCACCAAATTGCACTGCCTTTGTAAAGCAATCAGGGACTGGGAGAGAAAGTGTCTTTAGATTTTCTTTGATCTAGGAGGGTTTCGATGTGGTCTCTCTTGGGATAAATGAGAGTGGAACCTCCAGCGTTCTTACTAGTTAACAGATTTGGGTGGAAAGTCCCGGGCTGTTCAGCCCTACTTCTGGAGTCGGTGCTGGGCAGGATTTGGTCCAACTTTGCTTGTCATATAGTAGGTGGAGAATTGGACTCACGAATCAGAAAATCTTGGTTTATTCCCCACCCCCCCCACGCACACCTACGAGCTATGAACAAATTACAGTATTTTACTGTGCCTCAGTCTCCTCATCTGTAAAGTGGGTCAGGTAATACCTGTAGTGGCTGCCTCACAAGAGAACTGTGGCTCCATTCAAGTGAGCCGATGGATTTCCCAGTGAGATACATGAGAAACATCAGTTATGATTAAAGTTATTTTTGCTTAGGGGCCAGGAACGAGGGTAGGATCTGGTGTGTCTGTATAGACCTTCTCCAGGGCCCCATAGGCTTGGGGACCTCAAAGTTCCTCTCCCCACCCCAAATCCTTTATCCTGCTTTAGGGGATCAATCTGCTCACCTGCAGGAATTTTTTTAGGGTCTGGGCGCTCCAGATTTAAAGAGAGAAATTAAAAAGTCCAGTGCCCTGGAGGAATGGACAGTCTATCCAGGATCAGCTAGATGACAGCTATGGGCCCCGGAATCAGGTAGAGCTGGATCAAATCCAGCCTCAGACACTTAGTGAGTCACTTCAGTCTTTCATCTTCTTGGCCTCAGTTTCCTCATCTGTAAAATGAACCGGAGAAGGAAATGGCCAACCACTCCAGTGTCTTTGCCAAGAAAGCCCCCAAAGGAGGGTCGGGCAGAACTGAAATGACTCGGCAATCATAAGGGGAATTCTAAGAGGTGGAGGTGAGGAAGAAGAAATTCTGGGTTTGGGAGAGACCCTGAAACGGGCGATCAGTGTTCGGGGAAAGGAGCAGCAAGAAGGTTGGTTCGGTTTTGGCAGAACTTTCGAGTGAAGGGGAGCCGCCACCTGTAAGGCCCGGAGGGTAAGTGGAGGCTCGAGATGCTGATGAGGAGGAGAAGTTGTCTTTCAAGCCTCCGGAGCTGGCGAGTCCTTTGTTTTAGGAATAGTCTTTGCCAGCTGTGTGAAGGATGAATTGGAGAACTGAGAAACCACCCTGCATGGGGGAAGGCAAAGAGGGAATGAAATCAGGAATTGTTTGTTTGGGGGGATATTTGATGAGATGCTCCCCCATCACCCAGGCTGGAAAACACCTGTACAGGTAGAGGTGGAACCCCCCTATGTGCAGGGGTCACAGGGACAGACCTAGAGAAAACACACACACACACACACACACACACACATATTCTCCAGAGTCAGAAAGGTCAGCCCTACAGGAGCTGGGGGCTCCCTTAGTCCATGCTTGGCTCCTGCCCTGTCTCTAGGGGTATGAGGGGGGTGCTGGCCAGCTCTGATTTGAGTTCCTTCCCCTCCCCCCATCTCACTGAATGCCTCCCCGCCCCTTTTCCCTCCTCCTTTTGAGGCCCACTTGAAGCTGGCCCTGCTGGGGGCTCCCTAGTGTCCATGGCAACAGGGGGCTGGATGAATTGAATGGCAGTTGCCAAGGTAGTGGTTGCTATGGGATACGGTAAACTTCATTTATCCCTGGCTTGGTGAGAGCCCCCCTGCCCTCTTCAATTAAATGAAAGATTCAGAAATGGGTTTGGTGAGGGAAAGAGTCAGGGGAGGTAGCAGGATTTGGGATTTGGGAGGTGGGAGGTGGGAGGGGGAATGAATTCCTTAGTCCCCAGCTGGATAGTAGGTCACCACACACATTCTCTCTCTTTCCCTCTCTCTTATTTTTCCTCCCTCCCTCTTCTCTCCTATTTCTCTCTCTTCCCCTCCCTCTCTGGCTCTCTCTTCCCCCCTCTTTCTCTTCTCTCCCTCCCTCTCTCTTATCTCTTTCTGCCCTGCTCTCTTCTTCTCTCTTTAGCTCCCCCTCTCTCTCTCCCTCCCTCTCTCTC
>NW_025383180.1:0-8520 GCF_016433145.1 Gracilinanus agilis | reverse complement strand
ATGTAAAATATTTAATTTGCTATTTATAGGGTTTTTTACTTTTTTTAACTCATATTTAAGATTAACTTAGAAGAATGTTGGGCAGTCACTACCATCAAGGAACAAGGTATATGCCTAATGAACCTCTCTGATAATCTGGAACTACTGTCCACATTTTTGATCACTGAAACATCCCAGGTCTACAACTTAAAGTCCACGTTCTCAGTTTCTGAACATTTACAAGGTGACAAAAACTCAGCTGTTCCGTTGCATGTCAGTGAGTGGTCAATATTTGGGAACTCTCTTTCCTCCTCCTTTATTTCTGATTTGATTATGAGTAAAAGAAAGGTGAGCATGTCCTAGAAAATGACCCTGAGTAAAAAAAAGACAAAGAACATGGCTGCCTTTGTTTCACAAAAGAAGGGAGGAGCATTGTACTCTTTCAATCCTAGGAAACTCTTATTTGACCCTTGGGAATTCATGGGACCATATATTCAATTCAGGGAAGGAACATCAGAATCAGTAATTTTTTCACAGGGACCTAATGATGTCTGATGTAGATAGATTATACCTGAGCAGTTCCAATCCAGCAATCAACCAGCATTTATTCATCACCGACTAAGCGCCAACCACTCTTAAAGTGGTTCAATTTATTTTTAGTTATAAGACCCCTGAACCCATAGATTAAAGGCAATAGCTAAGTTCTTCTTTATTTAGAACATGGGGATTCACTTCAGTTCTATTGGCCTGAGTAGGTAATAATTGCTAAAAGCAAAAAGCCAATGATGAACCTTTACTGCATTACTCATACAAAACTGATGTTCTGTGATTTTCATAATAATGAGAGAAGCAGATTTACGTAGAGGGATGAGGGTCAGGGGTCAATGACAATAATAATACTTTCAAAGAGTGATATTTTCCAGTCCAGATGTGATGGATACACACACACACTCACATATGTATTATATATGTGTATATACATACACACACACACATACATATATATATATATATATATATATCCACACATATGGTTTATGAACAAGGCATTCTAGGTTTTCTTTGTGACTAGCCCAAACCCCCAGATCATAGCTCCCTCTGATCTTTATTCTGATAGTTTTGCTCTTGATGTTTGCTAGATACAAATTCCTAGCATTTTAAGACATAAACAGCCTTTATTTGCTCTCTTTTTCCCCCTTCCTAGCCGAGCCAGCCTTCTGTGTGGGTGCTAGAGGCAAGTAGTTTGTGCGGAGGGAGGTGCTTCACCACCTATTGGCCTGCGATAATGATCTCCTGTGTGACGGCTTTGTTTTGCTCCTGCAGCTCATGTTCACCCTATAGGCAATTGCTGATGCTAAGCAGAGACCCCAGAATAGATTCAACAGCACGAAGGCAAGATCTTTTCATTATCTTGGGGCTGGTCTTTTCAGATGCTCAGTTTCCTCTCTGGGTTCTTGAGAAGTTTGAAAGCTCCAAAGTCTAATGAGCATTAAAATCTCAGGAGTAACTCTTCTTTTCCCATCAGCTTTATCTGTGGCTCACAGAGTTCACTTCCCCTTTAATCTTGGGGTCTCATTAGTTACTTTTACACAGGGTAAAGGATGGAATTTTATGAATACAAGCTCGGACTGTGAAAACACTGACATTTACTTAGCAGTCACAACAGGGTAGTGGCAGTCGCTATTACTGACATTCATTCAGTGATTTCAGTGCCAAAGACAAACATATTTTTTCCTAAGGTGAAATCATAAAATCTTAAAGCTAGAAGAGATCTTAGGGACTGTCTTGTCCACCTCCTCATTATGAGTTATAAATCCGATCTGTTGGTTAAAATATTTACACTAAGATATTGCAGGGGAACAAACTTCACCAAACCCATTAGTGATCATAAAAATAAGAGTAATGTCTGAAACGTTTATATACACAGAGACAGTGATGGATGAAACACTGAGTTTGGGTTTGGGAAGACATGGGTTCCAATCATAGCCTTAATGCCAATTTCATAACCCAGAGCAAATCACTTTATCACTTTAAAGTCTAGTTTCCTAATCTTTTGAATGAGTGTAATAAAACATGCACTGTTTACCACAGAGGATTTTTTTAAGCCTTGTAAACCTTTTTCTTCTATTTTTTTAAACCCTCACTTTTGTTATTAGAATTGATATTATGTATCAGTTCCAAAGCAAAAGAGTAATAAAGGCTAGGCATTTGTAGTCAAGTGACAGGTAGAGGGTCACATAGCTAAGAAGTGTCTGAGGTCAGATTTGAATCCAGGACCTTCCAACTCCAGACCTGGACCTCTCTCTATGCACTGAGCCACCTAGCTGTCCCAGCACAAGATTGTTTCGCGGAAAGTATTTTTAATATCTAAATGAATATAGTCATGTGAGATGACTTTAAGAATTATCATTAGTCTATATAACGCTATGCAATCAGTTGCAAAGGGAATATTATACATGCCCAGAATGTTTTTGATAGTCTCCTCCTTCAGAAGTGCCTTTTTATCTGGGTATTGAGTGTTCTTGACCAGTAAAGAAGGTAAGGCTTTCCATCTTGCAAGTCTGAAAGGTCTGCTGGATTTCTTAGCATCCCAGAATTGTAGAGATCTGGATTGCTGCAACCAGCACAGTATTGATGTCTCAAGGAACAAAAGATAACCTTCGGGACTGATGTTTGGGACTCCAACCTATAATTGTCTCTGACAATGACTCATCTGGAAGAGATGCTGCCTTTGCATATGAATGTGCTAGGATCAGTGCTATGTAGAATCTGAGCTAACTTGAGCCCACTCTCCCACAAATCAAAGGGTAGAAGAGTATAGGACATGTCCTAGATGTATTAGGGGAAATGTACTTCCTTTTGGTTGTATCTTTGAATTAAAAATCTATGTTTAAAAACTACTTGATGTCAAGTGGTTAAATAAATTCGAGGGACTATTGACTGGCTCCTCCTAGTATGAGAAGGAAGACACATGGAGGAATTTGAGCTGATAGTAGTAACAAAGAGACATCCTAATCCCTTGATGGTACCCTAAACATTTTGAAGAGCAGATGAAGAACCTGGCTCTGGGAAAGAGAGAACTAGAGGATATTCAATACAGGATGAATATTTATTTTATTAATGTCATTTATATATTGAGTAGTACTTTAGGCCCCGTGGAAGCAACAGATCCATTTCATACAGGAGATTAAAATCTAGAGAGGAAAGGACATCATAAAATAAAATAAGTGCATTGGAAAGGTACAAAGAAGCATTGGAACACCTATCCTCCACTCTTGTCCTACTCTGATCTTTATTAATGGTACAGAGGTCAGACTTTGTTCTTTAAGGTTGTACAATTAGAGTTCAGTTTTTAATGAGCTAATATAAAGGTACAAAAGCTTTGAGAATAAGTTCAATGTGGAGAACATCATTATTAAAAGAATCATCGTATGTTTGGGTTGTTTTTGTTTTTGCTTGTTTGCTTGCTTGTTTGTTTGTTTGTTTGTTTGTTTGTTTGTTTGTTTTGGCCAAAGCAAAACTTGAAGACAATCTATTGAAGCAGAGAGGGGTTTTGAAATGCACTGAAGATAAGGGTACCTGAACTGATTAAATTATACAACTTTTAAGTGTTTATTTATGTGTATCAATCAATTGATGAACATTTATTTTAAAATACTTATTAAGTGCCAGACCATGCCTTAAGTATTGCATAAACAAACGCAGACTGTGATCTTTTTTTGGTTTCAAAGAGCCAACAAGTTAGTCACCAAAACAATATGTATATATATACACAAGAGACTAATGATAATTTGGGGGCAACATCACTATCAGCTGGAGAGATTGAGAAAAGCTTCTTGAAGAAGGCAGAATGTGACATGAACATTGAAGGAATTAAGGATTCTAACAGGAAGAAGTGAGGAGGAGGTACATTCCAGGTGTGAGGTCACACCATGAACAAATGCAAGAAGATTGGTCATTTAGGGCCTCCAGTAAGAAACAATAAGGCAGCCAAATTTTTAGACTAGACTGTGGCAGAAAAGGTTGTAAATGGTTTTAAATGGCAAAAATTGGGGTTTATATGTGAGACTAGAGACAAAGGAAAACCACCGGGTTTTATTAGGTAAATCAGACTTCTGCTTTAGGAAAATTTCTTTGATGACTGTGTGGGGGACAGATTAGAATAGAGAAAGTCTTGAGGCAGAGAGAACAATGCATGTATTTATACATGCATGAGTATATGTAAACAAATATATAAAGGTATCCATGTATCTATACGTGCAAAGTTCCTTTGCTTTTATATATATATAAAGCGAGTTTTTCAATTGGTATTATGAGGAATTAGAGTTGTAGCTATCGAGAGAATGAGAAATGTCAAACCCTTGGCAAGGATTTTTAAGGGCTACTAACTAATGTATTATCTCTAGTACTGAAAATTCCTAGTCTCCTGTCCTTGCCTCTTCAACCCTCTAGTTTCAAAGGAATCATCTCTGGGAGCACTAACTCCTATGATATGCTTATGGCTCCATTTGCAGACTTTCTTATAGGTTCATAAATGGAGACTAGAAGGAGGAGGGAAAGGAATAAAATTTAATAACTGAATAAAAATGTAAATAAAGATTTGCCTAAAATTACTTGTCCAAGAAATAATTCTCCCTCCCCCTTAAGCTAATACTTTGATAAGCTCTGTACAGTGATCCTGATTTGGAGCGTGACCTTTGAAAATGCTCTCCAGCTTGATTAAAGATGTATTAAATTTGTTTAAATAAACCTCGTTGTAATGGCACATCATTTGTAAGAAGCTATTAGGGGGCTGGAAACTGTGCTTCTGTATTTGCATGAAAATGTGCCCTGCTCGAATTGAGGATCTCTCCTGAATTAACTGCAAAGGGAAAGTGACACTTTCATAATTTTTTCTGACAAAAAAAAAAGACCTATGAAACTTTATGCAAAGCTCTATGAGAGAGGAGGAGGCAATTGAATGTCAATAACAGAGCCATAGAAATAGTCAGTTCTCCTATCTAAACCATAGATTCTTCTTCTTCTTCTTTTTTTTTTTTTGGAGACAAGGATCTTTGTAAAATATAATCTGTGATGTTTATCAACTGATTAGTCAATCTACAAAATGGCTTATATCTCTTTAGAGGTGGTTTATGAGACTATGTCAATGAGCAAATGAATTGTCTGATAATAATCAAAACCCTTCAGTTATGGATCCAATTTTTAATTTATTTTTAGTAAGCAATGGTATTATTTGTCTCAAAAATCATCCTTCCTGGTTTTAATTTCTGTATAGTCTCTATAGGGGTAGCTTTTCTGGATTTGGAGGGAAAGGTTAACCACCCTAGTGCCCCCACCCACCACTCCCAAATGAAGCATAGAGTTGCCAGATGCACTGTAATTCCTTCCAATGGCTCCCAAATGATCTGCCGCACTGATGAAAAAAGGGTTTCTCCTTTAAATCAAATATTAAATTAAAACCTTTCCCAACTCCCTGTCAGAGGCAGAGATCTGGGATACCTGCCAATACTCAAGAGCTTCTGACCCTCTCTTTCTATTCAGTGTTTCTTTCTCTCCCCAGGTAAAAGGTACATATTATAACCTATATTCCCTGCTCCTTTCCATCAACTTCATTTGTAAACATGCTCAATTTCATCTTTTCACTTTAAGAGGTAGCCAACTGTCTATTCAAGTGAGTCTCTAGACACAGGGCAATATTTGGTCAGTGCTTCAGAAGTCCAGCCCTGATGTGTTTGTTCCTGAATTTTTCTGAATTGAGAGCTTCTTCAAGTATATAGTTCAATTTACAGTGTGGCTAGAAAGTAATAATAGATTTTCTTTAAAAAAGACATGCGAGAACTTATTTCAATGGTATTCAAATCAATTGCATAAATATTTGCTGTCTATTACAGTCAAAGTAATATTTTAGGAGCTATGGATACAAAGACAAAAGTGAATAATGGTCTCTGTCTTCAGTGGACTGACAGTTGAAAAGACACATACAAAATGTACACAAATAAATATAAACAATATAATTTGAAGGGTTATCAGTGAAGGAGTAGCGGGACAGACTTCCCTGTGGAGGGAGCCTCTGAGACCAACTTTCAAGTTCTACCTTGTTAAAATCTAATTTGTAAATGGAAAAGATTGAGGCCTGGAGAATAGAATGGATTCACTCAAAGTCACATAATCATTGGGAGATTTGAGTATTGTTCCCTTATAAACAGTCACCTTGAGAGGCCATATACATGGGGATGCTATTCTCAAAATATTCTGGAAACTCCTCTTCAGGAACTGCTTTCTGAGCCAGAGGAAAATACTTTGAATATGCTCTATGGATCCATTGAAAGGGACTCTGATTTTCAGAGAGCCAACAGTTATTGGGAGGCATTTGATAGATAACATGGGTGCTTAAGCTAAAGGGAACCCTTTTTTTGGTAATTAAAATGTAAAAATCCAACAATAAAAATAGTTAGTCTGATTACTATAGTCCTTATAATTTGGCTTTGAAAGCAAACCCTAAATAGGATTCCAAAAGAGTTTTGAATAATAATAATAATTATTATTTTTTAATTGTTACCATAAGTTTGTCATTTCCCAAGGTGATTACTTGAAAAGCCCATTCTCATTCATTTTGATATATTTGTTCTGGAATTTTTTTTTTCATCTCTGAGACTAAACGATTCACTGTTCCATTCACTACTTTCCAAAATGATTAATGGTTGGCATCTTCCCTTCTTCCTTTCCATTCCTCTTTAACCAGAGCCTACCACACTCCCAAATCCATGAACTTAGAGTCTTAGATAATACTTCCTCTTCCAAAATATTTTCCTTTTTTAGCATATGACTAGAAACGGGCTATAAAATACATGGAATATGTGTACTTTTTACTCCTTAGTTACAGTATCTAGATTCCCTTTTATTGCACAGGTTGAAATGGTATTCAAATAGCTCCTATCTTACTGAAGAAAGAGCTTCTCTTTTCTCCTTGATGAACAACTACTTATTAATCTATAGGCAAAAGATAAGATAACATTTTCTGCAATTTCTATGTGTGTTGGGGGGCCAGAATTTAAGCTTCTGCCACTGCCTTCTTCTTTTCCCCGTCATTTCCTTTCAGTTTTTAATTTAGCATTCCCAGCTGAGATACTTGAGCAGATAGAAGCAACCCAGCTCCAGGCTAATTGGTTCATCATGCACTTTATGATAATTTTCATTCTGGATTTTGATTAGGTCAGTATGGGGACTGCTTTGGTCAAAGCTTGTAATGATCTGCCTATTAACTCTGAAATAGGGTCTTTGACTGTACTCGTCTTATTAGATATCTCAGCTGCCTTTAACTCTGCTAACCATGAAATATTACTGGACTGTCTAATGCCCTATGTGGACTCTAATATTTTCCATATTAGTTTTATTTTTGTTTGACTCATTTTGTTTTCTTCATGTAAAAGCACATCTACTCCTAGTGAAATTGTAAATACTTCCTGATTTTTCTGGCTGACTATCAGTCTGGTCACTGAAAGACACTTGTTCTTTACCATAATTTTCTCGTTTGACACCATTTCATTCAATATCTCTAAATGCTTCCTTAGAGTGCTATCATGAATATTAGGCCCTTTAATTTGGGAATTGGCTAATTGTGAAATTAAGAGTTGAGTTTATTCTTCAGTTAGTTAAAACACCAATTAGACAATTTTTCCTTCAATTTTCTGGATATTTTAGTCAATAATTTCTGAAGAGAAATCCTTATCAGAACATTATTGTCAATTCTCCATTTCTCTAAATATATGTCCAAATACTCAAATGGATCTGTGATCTCAT
Organism: Gracilinanus agilis; assembly: GCF_016433145.1. Lineage (NCBI taxonomy): Eukaryota > Metazoa > Chordata > Mammalia > Didelphimorphia > Didelphidae > Gracilinanus > Gracilinanus agilis. Next base: position 741 of record NW_025383180.1, on the reverse strand, counting down.
TAATTTGGGAAATTCTATCAAGTGAGGCCAATATCAAAACATCCATTCTCACTCATCTGGTTCAAATCTTTTCTTGTCATCCCAAGATTATGACCCAGAGGATCCACACATTATCCTGTAATACTTTCTTATTTTCTCCTGTCATTCTAGGAGTTCTAGGGGAATACTCTGGCTGTGCACCTGTGTGATCCCTTGGTCTGACAAGATGATCTGATCAGCCCTATCATTTCTACAATTCTTTGATGATATATTTTATTACTGTTCTTATTTAAGATTCCACCTCAAATTCACCATGTATATCTCTACTACCATTCATGAGATAATCAGGTTTAATTTTTTGAAAACATTTTCATTTCAACCCTCCCATGAAATTAATATTCCATGTTGCCTTTGAGCATATAAGCCCATTTTTCCAAATCCTTCATTATCTTCTCCCTAAGGAATAGTTGTGAGTCACCCTCCTTAATAGCTACAGTTTACTTCTCTCTTCTGTGGTAGAGTCGTTTCTGTTGTGTCTGACTCTTAGTGACTTCATTTGGGGTTTTCTTGGCAAAAATACTGAAGTGGTTTTCCATTTCCTTTTTATTTTACAGGTGAAGAGACTGAGGCAAACAAGGTTAAATGACTTGCCCATGTTCACACAGCTAGTAAATGTCTGAGGCCAGGTTTGAACTAAAGCTAGATTTGAACTCACAAAGATGACATTGTGTGTATATATATATATATATACATATATATATA
>NW_025383179.1:0-2649 GCF_016433145.1 Gracilinanus agilis | reverse complement strand
AAAGAAAGAGCAAGGTGAGCCATATATGGAAATGAAAAGAAAGTAAGAAGTAGGAAGAGAAATAAAGAGGAAAGAGGGGTCTGAACCCAGGACTCCAGAAGTCTTGCTATATAGTCTCTAACATAGAGAAGCAAATTGCAGGCTCTAGTTTGGAGAAGAGATATGCCCAGGATAGGGATAAGTGAAGTGGTACAGCCATAGTATCCCCAAGCTCAGGAATCCCAGTGTAATCCTGCTGACCTCAGAGCCAGACTGAGCCTTCAGGAGACAGCCTGCCTGCGCCATGGAAAGGTTCATGCTTCATGCTAACAGGAGAGAGGATGCTGAGAAGGCAGGGGCAGCAGTCCAGTGCTTGGTCACCTTTGGTAAGTTTTTCTCGGGAGGTTACTCCCCTGGGACGTAATCCCTCTTATACATGGGAGACAGGCCACTAACTACTTTCCTGCTTTATTTCTTCCTTGTTGCTTATTTCAGTTTGGGTCGATTATATGGTGTTTTCTTTTTTCCCATTATCCTCTTGTCTTTTACATGATCTGGTAATCGTGAAGTGCTTGGTTGGTGTAGGTTTGAACATGAAAAGTTCACAGAGGCTCTTTGGGGATAAAGGGAAGCTTTATTATCACAAAAGCTAATGGACTAGCCCAGGGTGGGTCTAGCACTCTGCAGGAAATGGGTCAGGGGTTTCCTATAACAGTTAGAAAGGCAGGATGCTTTACAGTCAGCCCCCTGATATATGCTCTGTGTACAGTCTAGGTGTCAAAAAATAGTGGGGAGGGGGAAGCTGGGTGGCTCAGTAGATTGAGAGCCAGGCCTAGAGACAGGAGATCCTGGGTTCAAATCTGACCTCAGACATTTCCTCACTGGGTGACCCTGGGAGAGTCACTTACCTCCCATTGCCTAGCCCTTATCGCTCTTCTGCCTTGGAACAAATACACAGTATTGATTCTAAGACAGAAGGTGAGGGTTTAAAAAAATAGGGGGGAACGACTGGAAAAACAGGACACAGCTTGTTCCCTTCTACATGCTCAGAGTACAGCCTATGGTGGCTGCCAGGCATGAAGGGGACAACCATATCAAGAGTGTGTACCGGATGGGGGCTCCGATTACAGTTGGTNACAGGAGATCCTGGGTTCAAATCTGACCTCAGACATTTCCTCACTGGGTGACCCTGGGAGAGTCACTTACCTCCCATTGTCTAGCCCTTATCGCTCTTCTGCCTTGGAACAAATACACAGTATTGATTCTAAGACAGAAGGTGAGGGCTTAAAAAAATAGGGGGGGAACAACTGGAAAAACAGGACACAGCTTGTTCCCTTCTACATGCTCAGAGTACAGCCTATGGTGGCTGCCAGGCATGAAGGGGACGACCATATCAAGAGTGTGTACCGGATGGGGGCTCCGATTACAGTTGGTTTAATGGCTTAGTCTAGACAGCATCAGTGAGCCTGGAAAAAACAGTAATAGGCCCCAAAGTCCAGATTCTTGAAGAATTCATTAAAAGCAGTTATTCTAAGGCATCCTCGTCCTGTCCTACATAAAATAGAATCATATATCGTATGATACTGTTTTTTAAACACTAGATTCAATGTCAGGAGATCTCCTAAGTAAACGGGAGATAATAATAAGTTCTACCTGCCTCCTGGGGCTGTGATAAGGAAAGTGCTTTGTAAAGTCAAAAAGCATTGAAGGAGGGGCAGCTGGGTAGCTCAGTGGATGGAGAGCCAGGCCTAGAGACGGGAGGTCCTGGGTTCAAATCTGGCCTCAGACACATCCCAACTGTGTGACCCTGGGCAAGTCACTTGACCCCCATTGCCACCCTTACCACTCTTCTGCCTTGGAGCCAATACACAGTAAAGGTAAGGGTTTTAAAAAAAAGAAGAAGAAAAAAAAAAAGCATTGAAGTAGCTACTCTGAAGCAGATGCTGTGCTAGGTACGGGAGATACAAAGACAACTTTGAATGAATTGACATTCTTTCTACCGCAGGAGACACTAGAACAAATGAAACTAGATTTTCTGTGTACACAGATCTGTGTATCGTAGATGCCATTGATAAGTAACACGTAATCGGTGACATCCATGCGGGCGTTTTCGTCCGGGTACCACAAAATAAAGCCGAGGCCATTTCAATCCGAGCTGGTTAGGAAGGGAGAGTACTAGCTGTTGGGAGATCAGAAAAGGTTCTGGGCAGAAGGCAGCGCTTGAGCTCCATCTTTAAGGGAAGGAAAGAGATGCTTTAATAAGGCAGCAGTGAGGAGGGCATTCTGGGAAGAGAGAGAGTAGAATTACTGCAAAGGTTTGCAAATGGGAGATACCACGTGGGAGGAACAGAGAAAAGCAGGCTGGATGGACCTCAGAGTTAGGAAGGGGAGGAAAAAGAATATATAATGAGGCTGAAAGGGAGATTCGGGCAGCTTCAAAAGCTTGAGGAGTTGATAGTTTAACCTAACAGTGGAGTGTATTGAATGCAAGAGAGACCTGATTGGACCTATGCTGAAGACAAATCACTTTGGTGGCCTTCTGGAGGATGAATTGGAAAATGGAGGGACTTGAGACAGGGAGGCCAATTAGGAGGCCACTGTGATGGTCTAGGCAAGAGGTGATGGGAAAGGGGGCAGCTGGGTAGCTCAGTGGATTGAGAGTCAGGCCTA
>NW_025383178.1:0-3862 GCF_016433145.1 Gracilinanus agilis | reverse complement strand
TGATCCAACCATTCTGAATGGCAATTTATAACTATGGCAAAAGCGCTGTAAAAGACTATCTGCCTTTTGATCTAGCCATAGCACTGCTTGGTTTATACTCCAGAGATAATAAGGAAAAAGGTGTGTACAAAAATATTTATAGCCACACTCTTTGTGGTGGTAAAAATTGGAAAATGAGAAAATGTCCTTTGATTGGGGAATGGCTAAACAAATGGTAGTATCTGTTGGTGATGGAATACTATTGTGCTCAAAGGAATAAAGAACTGGAGGAATTCCATGTGAACTGGAATGACCTCCAGGAATTGATGCAGAGTGAAAGGAGCAGATCCAGAAAAACATTGTACACAGAGACTGATACACTGTGGTACAATCAAACATAACAGACTTCTCTACTAGCAGCAATGCAAGAATCCAGAGCAAAGCTGAGGGACTTATGAGAAAGAAAACTAGCCACATTCAGAGGAAGAACTGTGGAAGGAGAAAGACAGAAGAAAAACAACTGCTTGAACACATGGGCTGATGGAGATATTATTGGGGATGTAGACACTAAACGATAACTCTAGTTCAACTATCAATAATATGGAATTAGGTCTTAATCAATAATACATGTAAAACCCAGTGGAATTGTGTGTCGGCTAAGGGGAGTTAGGGGAGAGGGGAAAGAACATGAAACATGTAACTATGAGAAAATATTCAAAATAAAAATATAAATATAAAAAAATAAAAATAATAAAGCTGCACAAGGAGAGCGGGATGAATGAGAAAACCTGGAAGGGAAACAGCAAACACAAAGATGGAGGAGATCACGAGAAGAATCTTGGGATGTCACAACTACAGCAAATGCTTTTTTTGTGGAAACACAGAACAGAACAGGAGAGGAGGAGGAGACGGACAGGAGAGGGACGTACCCAGGTCATACCAAGGACTAGAAATGCTCAATTCCATTCCATCTGCATTCAGCGCCTTTTATGCACCAGGCCCTGGGCTAAGCCCTGGGGATCCCTCAAAAGGCAGAAGACAACCCTTGTCCTCAGGGAGCTTAGAACCCAATGGGAGAGGGAAAACATATGCCAAAAACATATATACATAAGCGAGAATAGGAGAAACAGGGAATATTGAAAAGAATGAGGACTCTCTAATTCACTGCGGATATGGTTAGGGTTTTCAGTTAGGACTTCAGGGAAGCGGGGTCAGTGTTCTGAACTGGGAAGGAAGAAATATTCCAGGCATGGGGTACAGCCACTGAAAATGCTTGGAGCCAGAGGAAGCTGGGCCACACTGTGGAGAGATGGCCTGATCTTGAGTCAGGAGGACCTGGGTTTAAATCTGATCTCAAACACATCCTAGCTGTGTGACCCTGGACAAGTCACTTAACCCTGATTGCTTAGTCCTTCTCCTTCTTCTATATAAGAACTGACACTAAGATGGAAAGTAAGGGTTCAAAAACACTCTTCCATTTGGGGGCAGTCAGGCTGTTCAGTGGATAGAGAAATAGGCCTAGGGATAAGAAGTTCTGATTTCAAATCTGGTCTCAGACACTTCCTTGCTATATGACACTGGACAATTCACTTAACCCACATTGGCTAGCCATTCCCACTCTTCTGCCTTTGAACTGATATCTCATATCAATTTTAAGAAAGTAGGGAAGGAGTTAAAAAAAAAACAATAAAACTGCAGCTGAAAGAATCCAAGAGGCCAGTGCCACTGGATTGAAGAATACATATTGGGGTCTAAAGAATAAGAAGACTGGCTAGACTACCATAATGTATTTGATCCCTGAGGCAATAGTCACTGCAGCCTATGGAGTAGGGGAGTGACACAACCAGAACTGTAGTGTAGGAAAATGACTCCAGTGGCTAAATCCAGAATGATTTGGAGTGGAGGCTCCTGAGTGAGGCAGACCCATGCACGACCCACTGTCTGAATAGTCCAGACACGATGTGATTGGGGCCCCACCAAGAGGATGGCAGGGACACATCACAAAAGGGACATATTGGGGAGATGCTGTAAAGGTGAAACTGGCAGGTGTGGGCACCATATTGGCTATGTGGGATGAGAGCCAGTGAGGAGTCAGAGGACTCCTATGGTTCTGAGCATGAGGGACGAGGAGAATGCCGTAGAGAAGGTGGGGGTCGTGTCTGATTGAGAGAGAGCAGTTTCTGTTTTTGATACAATGAGTTTCAGATGTCCACAGGTTGTGCAGTTTGAATTATCAGTATGGAAATTTGAGATGCAAGCCTGGAGGTCAGAAGAGACATTAGGGCAGACAATGTCCATCTGAGACTGGTCAGCAGGGATGGTGATTTCATCCCTTCTCATTCAGGAGATCATCAATGAAAGAAATCTAGAGGCAGAGCAGGGGAGGAGTAAAATTAGGACCCTGAGTGATACACTCCTCCTAACCTTACTGTTACAAGATATGATCTGGAGGAGGATGCAGCAAAGACAGAGAAGCAGAGATCAGAGAGGTAGCAGGTAAACCAGGAGAGACCAGTGTCCTAACAACCTAAAGAGAAGAGACTCTCAAGGAAGAGAGACTGGCCAAAAGCACCAAAGGCAGCAGAGAGGACTGAGGGAATGAGGACTATAAACTACAAGCCAATATCCCTGGTGAATACTGTCTCAGAAATTTTTTTTTTTTACTCAAAATTTATTTATTTATTAATTTATAATATTTTCCCATGGTTCCATGATTCATGTTCTTTCCCTCCCCTCCTCCCACCACCTCCTGTAGCCAACGTGCAATTCCACAGGGTTTTACATGTGTCACTGATCAAGTCCTATTTCCATATTATTAATATTTGCTTTAGGGTGATCATATAGACTCTAGTCTATATCCCCAATCATATCTCCATTGAACAAAAGCAATACAACCAAAATTAGAAGGGAAAAAACAAATTGGGAAAAAAATGCCTTTATAACAAAAAACTCTGACAAAGGTCTAATTTTTCTAATTTATAAGGACTACATCAATTGTACTTTTCCCAAATGATAAATGTGCATGTGACATGTGTGACATGAATAGGCAATTTTCAGATAAAGAAATCAAGACTATCAATAAGTACATGAAAAAGTGCTCTAAATCTCTTAAAACCAGAGAAATATAAATCAAAAGAACTCTGAGGTATCAACTCACACCTAGCAGATTGGCTAACATGACAGCAAAGGAAAGTAATGAATGTTGGAGGGGATGTGGCAAAATCGGGACACTAATGCAATGCTGGTGGAGCTGTGAACTGATCCAACCATTCTGGAGGGCAATTTGGAACTCTGCCCAAAGGGCTTTAAAAGACTCCCTGCCCTTCGATCCAGCCATACCATTGCTGGGTTTATACTCCAAAGAGATCATAAGGAAAAAGACTTGTACAAAAATAGATATAACTGTGTTCTTTGTGGTAGTAAAAAACTGGAAAATGAGGGTCTGCCCTTCAATTGGGGAATGGCTGAAAAAATTATAGTAGCTGTTGGTGACAGAATACTATTGTATCGAAAGGAATGATGATCTGGAGGAATTCCATGTGAACTGGAACGACCTCTAGGAATGGATGCAGAGTGAAAGGAGCAGAACCAGGTGTCATATTGAAGCTCTGGGAGCTGAGAGTCCCACCTTGATTGACAGGTGAAGACCGATGGACCTCAGAATGTTCCCAGAGGCCAAGAGGACAGCGGAGAAAGCGGTTGGCCAGGGGGGTATAAATATCCTGGAAGCCTCTGACAAGAGGCTTTTCTTTCCCTTCTTTGGACCTTGGATCTGTGGACGCTGGTCTATTGGGAACTGAGGCTTGTTTGGCTCAACCTTGCAAGAACTCCTGTCTTGAACCCACGGACATTGACCAACCTGTATCTAGATCATAAATCCTCT
>NW_025383177.1:0-3686 GCF_016433145.1 Gracilinanus agilis | reverse complement strand
ATATATATATATAATATGTTGTTGTTTGTCCTTCGCTTTTCAGGAAGACCAGTGACACCACTGGACGATACCTTAACTTGCTCATGAATTTGATTGAAGGGAGGCAGAATTTTACAGTCATCAGCCTCATTCTCTCCAGAGTCATTAAACAACTAACTATGGCCCAGGATACAGTGGATGATGCTGGTGATTCCATGTCTTACCTAGCTCCAAGCACTCCACAGAGCCTGCTTTAGTCACCTTCATGGCTTTTGAAATAAATTATTCTCCTCCACCCATTCCACCAGAGGAAGTCTTCACATGCTTAAAGTAGACACCTGCTAGCTCACCAACAGGTTTGTGGCCCGTTGGTTGGCCTCAGCCTGGTTGAGCTCATCTGTTGAGATGGTTTACCAGGGTGTGACTGCTGTGGGTGCTATAGCTTCATGGAGCCACAGGTGAGAGTTGAATGAGAGATAGACATATAATATGTAGATATCTTATGTATACCATTTGCATATGTATACTATACAGCATATATTTTATATGTACACTATATTATGTATATAGATCTATAGATGTGTATGAGTGTATATATCTATAGCTATCTATACCTGTAGTCTTATCCATTCAGACAATGCCTCTTTATCTTGTGTGTCCATAATCTCTCAAGAATTCAGCATGGGAAGGCTGGTGAATGTGCCAAAGTACTGGAAAGTGGGTTGGAGATTGGACCTTTGATTTCATAGATGTGGGGAACTGGGGAAATAGCCTCTATCAGTTCAGATCCCTACCTGTTCAGCCACTGAGAAGTTAAGGGATTGACACAGGGTCTGGTAGTCAGTATATATCGGATGTAGGAAATGAACCAAGGTCTTCCTAACTAACTCCAGAATCATCCATCTACTCCACTCACTACACTTTACTCTCTCTCTTTTTTTGTTCCAATGGCCACGAAGGAGACCAAAGCAGGTGCTTAGACTTTGGTCACACAGGGAAGATGCTATGGCCATCCACTGCATCCTGGGCCACTGCCAGTCATCCTGACTTTTGTTCTGCCACTGGACTTTGATGAATGGAAGAGTGATGCTTACAACTTTCTACAGCTCTGTCTCATGTCAATCCAGTTCACACATAAGTCAAGACATCACCCGATGATCTGGTCCTTTTCCAAAATGAAGGAAGAATAGCATCTTGTTCTACTGGGGGAAATATATATTGATAGTTCTTGACAGGTGAAAAGGAAGGTGGAACTGAGGTTTTGGTGGGAAACCATTTGTATTAGAGAAGGAATGCTTAATTATATGTCAGTCTGATTCATTCTGTGATGTTAGGCAAGGTCTTTAGAATGATGGTCTCTCTTTCCCTATCTATAAAATGGGAATATAATGCCTAAGAAAAAGCTTGTGCAAATTTCTTGGAAATTCTGAAGCACCATGAATAGAGAGCCAGGCCTACAGACAGGAGGTCTTAGGTGCAAATCTAGCCTCAGACACTTCTTAGCTATGTGACTGTGGGCAAGTCACATAAAATCCCAATTGCCTAGTCCTTACCACTCCTCTGCCTAGGAGCCCATACTTAGTATCAATTCTAAAATAGAAAGTAAGTGTTTATTAAAAATTAAACTAAAATTTAAAAAATTCTAAATCACTACATAAATGGATATTGGTATTATTATTATTTCTGGCCCAGGTCTATGATTTCATTGATAGAATTTCCATCACCAAAGCTTCCTTTACCAATGGAGATGGCTACCTTGTCTACTACTTAGAGAGAATTGCCTTAGAGCCGTGGTTCCCAAACTTTTTTGGCCTCCCGCCCCCTTTCCAGAAAAAAATATTACTTAGCCCGCTGGAAATTAATTTTTTTAAAATTTTAATAGCAATTAATAGGAAAGATAAATGTACCCTTGGCCATCACCACTTTCCTGGATCACTGCAGCACCCACCAGGGGGTGTAGTGCCCACTTTAAGAGACACTGCCTTAGGGCAAGGGAATTGCCCAGAATCCTTCAGCTAGTATCAGAGGTGGATAGGAACCCATGTCTTCTTGTTTCTAAGAACTATTCTCTGTTCATATGGCCTCACTGCTACAGTATATATAAATAAAACCCTTCATAAAAGTCTTTTTTTGGCCACCTCATGGAATAGAGGTGATCCTGGGTGGTCTTTGCTTTTCTGTTTTTGTAGCTAGTCCATGCAGAGTTCACTAGCCCAGATTGAGGTAGGCTCTATCTCTCTCAGATTCCAGGGGCCCTGGAAGACTTGGGAGGTCTTTTTTCCTTCAGTACTCTTAGTTCTGATCCCCACCAACTGTTCCTCCCACTGTTAGGTACCCATGATTAGCATCCCAGTCCCATTTAACCATTTAATAAAAATTAGCTTTTACAAAGGCATGTTTACTTCAAAAAAAAAAAAGAACAAAAAAGTGTAAATTTTCTGCCCCCCCCCCATCACCTCTAATGCATTGGGGGTATACTCTCTCTCTCTCTCTCTCACATCCCACTGTGGTCTCTGGGGGAAAATTAGCTTCCAACTTAGCTTAGTTCCTTTATAACGTTGGTTATACCAAGTCCATGTATAATTAATTGTGGCAGTGCTTCCAGCCCTTGGTTCTGCTGGCCTGGGTCCTTGCTCCTCTGGGTACCAGTGCCAAACTGGCTGCAAAGCCAGACATTGGGAAGCCTGGAACCTCACCCCATTTACTTGCTATTTGAGACTCACAAGATTGAAAGCTCCATTCCCTTCAGCTAGAATGGAAAAGAGCAAAAGCAGAGGCCAAGAGCCACAGGATCTGGATGGGAAAAAGGCTCCAAGGCCTCTATCCTTCTTGCCAGATGCTTTGATTGAGACACTGATTGACGAGTCCCATCATTAGGAAAATGGGAGGAGATTAGCCTTTACAAAGTGCCTACTGTGTGCCAGGCACTGTGCTAAGTACTTCTACAAATATTTATCTCATTTGATCCTCACAACAACCCTGGCAGCTAGATGTTGCTATTATCCTCATTTTACAGTTGAGGAAACTGAAGTAGACAGAAGTGAAGCTACTTGCCAAGGGCCACATGGCTGGGAAGTTTTTGAGGCTGGATTTGAACCCTGGTTTTCTTGGTCCAGCTCCCCATTGATTGTGCCACCTTGCCTTTAATAGATTCATTAACAGGGCAGCCAGGACTGCTCCCAAAAAGACTCAGGCCTTTGAAGATGCCCCCAGTTTCTGGTTATAAAGTCAATCAAAAAAGACTTCTAACCATGTGGTAAGCAGACCTGAACCAATTAGAGTAGGTCTATAAATGCTCAAGTCTCTCCAAGGAACTCCCTTTACAAGTCATCATGACTTCCCATAAGAGTCAGACTCCCCATTCTCTCCCACATAGGGAATTTGCATCAGAGGAGCAGGATGACACAATTCTCTGTTATATATGCATCCCCAGGACTTAGTGCAATTTCTTGGCCCAGTCTAAGAGCTTAATAAATGTCTTTTCATCCCTTCATTCAAAGTTGGTTAGAACCAGTTTTTTTAGGTTCAGGAAATCCTTTCTACTATAGGCGAATGAGAGGAAAAGGGCATGTAGGCAAACATAGAGGACACTCAGACTTTATGAAAAGTGGAGCATTTTGAAAGAGCTGCCATTTTGCTGATTGCAAATGAGTACTTTTGCAGCCAACAGGAGAACAAGGAGAGAGAGAGAGAGTGAGAGAGAGAGA
>NW_025383176.1:0-3864 GCF_016433145.1 Gracilinanus agilis | reverse complement strand
TGATCCAACCATTCTGAATGGCAATTTATAACTATGGCAAAAGCGCTTTAAAAGACTATCTGCCTTTTGATCTAGCCATAGCACTGCTTGGTTTATACTCCAAAGAGATAATAAGGAAAAAGGTGTGTACAAAAATATTTATAGCCACACTCTTTGTGGTGGTAAAAATTGGAAAATGAGAAAATGTCCTTTGATTGGGGAATGGCTAAACAAATGGTAGTATCTGTTGGTGATGGAATACTATTGTGCTCAAAGGAATAAAGAACTGGAGGAATTCCATGTGAACAGGAATGACCTCCAGGAATTGATGCAGAGTGAAAGGAGCAGATCCAGAAAAACATTGTACACAGAGACTGATACACTGTGGTACAATCAAACATAACAGACTTCTCTACTAGCAGCAATGCAAGAATCCAGAGCAAAGCTGAGGGACTTATGAGAAAGAAAACTAGCCACATTCAGAGGAAGAACTGTGGAAGGAGAAAGACAGAAGAAAAACAACTGCTTGAACACATGGGCTGATGGAGATATTATTGGGGATGTAGACACTAAACGATAACTCTAGTTCAACTATCAATAATATGGAATTAGGTCTTAATCAATAATACATGTAAAACCCAGTGGAATTGTGTGTCAGCTAAGGGGAGTTAGGGGCGAGGGGAAAGAACATGAAACATGTAACTATGAGAAAATATTCAAAATAAAAATATAAATATAAAAAAATAAAAATAATAAAGCTGCACAAGGAGAGCGGGATGAATGAGAAAACCTGGAAGGGAAACAGCAAACACAAAGATGGAGGAGATCACGAGAAGAATCTTGGGATGTCACAACTACAGCAAATGCTTTTTTTGTGGAAACACAGGACAGAACAGGAGAGGAGGAGGAGACGGACAGGAGAGGGACGTACCCAGGTCATACCAAGGACTAGAAATGCTCAATTCCATTCCATCTGCATTCAGCGCCTTTTATGCACCAGGCCCTGTGCTAAGCCCTGGGGATCCCTCAAAAGGCAGAAGACAACCCTTGTCCTCAGGGAGCTTAGAACCCAATGGGAGAGGGAAAACATATGCCAAAAACATATATACATAAGCGAGAATAGGAGAAACAGGGAATATTGAAAAGAATGAGGACTCTCTAATTCACTAGGGCTAAAGTTAGGGTTTTCAGTTAGGACTTCAGGGAAGCGGGGTCAGTGTTCTGAACTGGGAAGGAAGAAATATTCCAGGCATGGGGTACAGCCACTGAAAATGCTTGGAGCCAGAGGAAGCTGGGCCACACTGTGGAGAGATGGCCTGATCTTGAGTCAGGAGGACCTGGGTTTAAATCTGATCTCAAACACATCCTAGCTGTGTGACCCTGGACAAGTCACTTAACCCTGATTGCTTAGTCCTTCTCCTTCTTCTATATAAGAACTGACACTAAGATGGAAAGTAAGGGTTCAAAAACACTCTTCCATTTGGGGGCAGTCAGGCTGTTCAGTGGATAGAGAAATAGGCCTAGGGATAAGAAGTTCTGATTTCAAATCTGGTCTCAGACACTTCCTTGCTATATGACACTGGACAATTCACTTAACCCACATTGGCTAGCCATTCCCACTCTTCCGCCTTTGAACTGGTATCTCATATCAATTTTAAGAAAGTAGGGAAGGAGTTAAAAAAAAACCAACAAAACTGCAGCTGAAAGAATCCAAGAGGCCAGTGCCACTGGATTGAAGAATACATATTGGGGTCTAAAGAATAAGAAGACTGGCTAGACTACCATAATGTATTTGATCCCTGAGGCAATAGTCACTGCAGCCTATGGAGTAGGGGAGTGACACAACCAGAACTGTAGTGTAGGAAAATGACTCCAGTGGCTGAATCCAGAATGATTTGGAGTGGAGGCTCCTGAGTGAGGCAGACCCACGCACGACCCACTGTCTGAATAGTCCAGACACGATGTGATTGGGGCCCCACCAAGAGGATGGCAGGGACACATCACAAAAGGGACATATTGGGGAGATGCTGTAAAGGTGAAACTGGCAGGTGTGGGCACCATATTGGCTATGTGGGATGAGAGCCAGTGAGGAGTCAGAGGACTCCTATGGTTCTGAGCATGAGGGACGAGGAGAATGCTGTAGAGAAGGTGGGGGTCGTGTCTGATTGAGAGAGAGCAGTTTCTGTTTTTGACACAATGAGTTTCAGATGTCCACAGGTTGTGCAGTTTGAATTATCAGTATGGAAATTTGAGATGCAAGCCTGGAGGTCAGAAGAGACATTAGGGCAGACAATGTCCATCTGAGACTGGTCAGCAGGGATGGTGATTTCATCCCTTCTCATTCAGGAGATCACCAATGAAAGAAATCTAGAGGCAGAGCAGGGGAGGAGTAAAATTAGGACCCTGAGTGATACACTCCTCCTAACCTTACTGTTACAAGATATGATCTGGAGGAGGATGCAGCAAAGACAGAGAAGCAGAGATCAGAGAGGTAGCAGGTAAACCAGGAGAGACCAGTGTCCTAACAACCTAAAGAGAAGAGACTCTCAAGGAAGAGAGACTGGCCAAAAGCACCAAAGGCAGCAGAGAGGACTGAGGGAATGAGGACTATAAACTACAAGCCAATATCCCTGGTGAATACTGTCTCAGAAATTTTTTTTTTTTACTCAAAATTTATTTATTTATTAATTTATAATATTTTCCCATGGTTCCATGATTCATGTTCTTTCCCTCCCCTCCTCCCACCACCTCCTGTAGCCAACGTGCAATTCCACAGGGTTTTACATGTGTCACTGATCAAGTCCTATTTCCATATTATTAATATTTGCTTTAGGGTGATCATATAGACTCTAGTCTATATCCCCAATCATATCTCCATTGAACAAAAGCAATACAACCAAAATTAGAAGGGAAAAAACAAATTGGGAAAAAAATGCCTTTATAACAAAAAACTCTGACAAAGGTCTAATTTTTCTAATTTATAAGGACTACATCAATTGTACTTTTCCCAAATGATAAATGTGCATGTGACATGTGTGACATGAATAGGCAATTTTCAGATAAAGAAATCAAGACTATCAATAAGTACATGAAAAAGTGCTCTAAATCTCTTAAAACCAGAGAAATATAAATCAAAAGAACTCTGAGGTATCAACTCACACCTAGCAGATTGGCTAACATGACAGCAAAGGAAAGTAATGAATGTTGGAGGGGATGTGGCAAAATCGGGACACTAATGCAATGCTGGTGGAGCTGTGAACTGATCCAACCATTCTGGAGGGCAATTTGGAACTCTGCCCAAAGGGCTTTAAAAGACTCCCTGCCCTTCGATCCAGCCATACCATTGCTGGGTTTATACTCCAAAGAGATCATAAGGAAAAAGACTTGTACAAAAATAGATATAACTGTGTTCTTTGTGGTAGTAAAAAACTGGAAAATGAGGGTCTGCCCTTCAATTGGGGAATGGCTGAAAAAATTATAGTAGCTGTTGGTGACAGAATACTATTGTATCGAAAGGAATGATGATCTGGAGGAATTCCATGTGAACTGGAACGACCTCTAGGAATGGATGCAGAGTGAAAGGAGCAGAACCAGGTGTCATATTGAAGCTCTGGGAGCTGAGAGTCCCACCTTGATTGACAGGTGAAGACCGATGGACCTCAGAATGTTCCCAGAGGCCAAGAGGACAGCGGAGAAAGCGGTTGGCCAGGGGGGTATAAATATCCTGGAAGCCTCTGACAAGAGGCTTTTCTTTCCCTTCTTTGGACCTTGGATCTGTGGACGCTGGTCTATTGGGAACTGAGGCTTGTTTGGCTCAACCTTGCAAGAACTCCTGTCTTGAACCCACGGACATTGACCAACCTGTATCTAGATCATAAATCCTCT
>NW_025383175.1:972-3967 GCF_016433145.1 Gracilinanus agilis | reverse complement strand
ATGCATTGCTGGTGGAGTTGTGAACTGATCCAGCCATTCTGGCTGGCAATTTGGAATCATGCTCAAAGGGCTATAAAAGAATGCCTGCCCTTTGATCCAGCGATACCATCACTGGGTTTGTACCCCAAAGAGATCATAGATAAACAGACTTGTATGAAAATATTTATAGCTGCACTTTTTGTGGTGGCAACAAACTGGAAAATGAGGGTATGTCCTTCAATTGGGGAATGGCTGAACAAACTGTGGTATATGCGGGTGATGGAATACTATTGTGCTAAAAGGAAAAACAAACTGGAGAAGTTTCAGGCAAACTGGAGAGACCTCCAGGAACTGATGCAGAGCAAAAGGAGCAGAGCCAGAAGAACATTGTACACAGAGACTGATATACTGTGGTAAAATCGAATGTAATGGGCTTCTGTACCAGCAACAATGCAATGACCCAGGACAGGTCTGAGGGATTTATGGTAAAGATGCTACCCACATTCAGAGGAAGGACTGCAGGAGAGGAAACATATAAGAAAAGCAACTGCTTGAACATATGGGTCGGGGTGGACATGATTGGGGATGTGGACTCGAAATTATCACACAATGCAACCACCAACAATTTGGAAATAGGTCTTGATCAAGGACACATGACAAAACCAGTGGAAATGTGCGCCGGCCATGGGTGGGGCAAGTGCGGGGGGTGAAGGGGAAAGTAGGAGCATGAATCATGTAACCATGTTAAAAATGATTATTAATAAATGTTAAAAAAAATAGAAGGAAAAATGAAATATCTCAATGAGAAAGTGACAGACCAAGAAAACTGGTCTAGAAGAGACAATTTGAGAATCATTGGTCTTCCAGAGAAAGCAGAAATTAATAGAAACTTGGACTCCATACTAAAAAAAAATTATTCAGCAAAATTGCCCTGAAGTTCTACAACAAGAGGGCAATACAGACATTGAAAGGATCCATAGATCACCCTCTACACTACACCCTCTACACCCAGAAAGGACAACACCCAGGAATATAATAGCCAAATTTAAGAGCTTCCAAGTAAAAGAAAAAAATCTTACAAGAAGCCAGAAAGAGACAATTCAAATATCAAGGAATACCAATCAGGATCACACAGGATCTGGCAGCCTGCACGCTAAAAGACCACAAGGCTTGGAATATGATATTCAGAAAGGCAAGAGAGCTGGGCCTTCAACCACGGATCAACTACCCATCAAAATTGACTATATACTTCCAGGGGAAAGTATGGGCATTCAACAAAACTGAAGATTTCCAAGTATTTGCACAGAAGAGACCAGGGCTAAATGGACAGTTTGATAGCCAACCACAAAAATCAAGAGAAACATGAAAAGGTAAATAAGAAACAGAGGGGAAAGAAAGAAAACTCATAATTTTTTAAATTTGCCTCTTTAAGGGCTACAATAAGATCTAATTATCTGTATTCCTATGTGGAGAAATGCTATGTATAATTCTCTGTAGTGAACTCTATTCACTATTATAGTATTCACTATTATAGCAATCAGAAGAATAATTCATAGGGAGAGGGTGGAATACTAAATGGTCTAAGATGACGGGGGGGTGAGAAAGAGAGGGGTGAGTAGAAGGGGACACCAAGAGAAACTTGAGAGAATAAGAAAAATAGGATATTCTATCACACACAAAGAGGGCATGGGAAGGGGAGCAGACAAATTCTAGTATAAGAAGGAGAGGAAGAGACATTAAGAGGTAATATTGAAACCTTACTCTCAGTGTAATCAACCTGGAGAGGGAAGAGTAGCTACATTATCCATTGGTATAAAAAAACTCTAAAACTCTATCTAACCCTACTGAGAAAGTCAGAAGGGATAAACCAAGGGAAGAAGAGGAGTGGGGAGGTCAAAAAAGGGAGGGGAGAAGAAGGGGGAGGGAATTCATTAGACCTTTAAAAATAAAAAGAGGGCAATAATAAGGGAGGGAGTAGAAAGGGAAGTTAATCAAAGGAGGGGATAAGGGATACTGGCTCAAAGCAAACCACTGGTTTAAAAGAAAATAGTGTAAGAAGAAGGGGTGGGACTAGGGGAGGATACAAAAATGTCAGTGAATGCACAACTGATAATTATAACTCTGAATGTGAATGGGATGAACTCACTCATAAAATGGAAGCAAATAGCAGAGTGGATTAGAAACCAAAATCCTACCATATGTTGTCTACAAGAAACACATATGAGGCCGGTGGATAAACACAAGTTTAAGGTTAAGGGCTTGAGCAAAATCTTTTGGGCATCAAATGAGAAAAAGAAGGCAGGAGTGGCTATTATGATTTCTGACAAAGCCAAAGTAAAAATAGATATGATTAAAAAAGATAGGGAAGGTCATTACATCCTGATTAAAGGCAGTATAAACAATGAGGAAATAACACTGCTCAATATGCATGCACCAAGTGGTATAGCATCCAAATTCATAAAGGAGAAACTGGCAGAGCTCAAGAAGGAAATAGATTGTAAAACCATAATAGTGGGAGATCTAAACACTCCTCTTTCATATCTAGATAAATCAAACCGAAAAATAAAGAAGAAAGAGGTAAGAGAGGTGAATGAAGTCCTAGAAAAATTAGATTTAATTGATATGTGGAAAAAATAAATAGGGACAAAAAGGAATACACCTTCTTTTCAGCTGCACATGGTACATTCACAAAGATTGACCATGTAATAGGGCATAGAAACATTGCAAACAAATGCAAAAGAGCAGATATAATAAATGTAACCTTCTTAGATCATAATGCAATAAAAATAATAATTAGTAAGGGCACCTGGACAGGCAAATCAAAAACCAATTGGAAATTAAAAAATATGATTCTCCAAAACCAATCAGTCAAAGAAGAAATCATAGAAACAATCAACAATTTCATTGAAGAGAATGACAATGATGAGACATCCTACCAAACTCTGTGGGATGCGGCCAAGGCAGTACTCAGGGGGAAATTTATATCCTTGAGTGCATATATTAACAAATTAAGGAG
>NW_025383175.1:0-875 GCF_016433145.1 Gracilinanus agilis | reverse complement strand
CATTCACAAAGATTGACCATGTAATAGGGCATAGAATCATTGCAAACAAATGCAAAAGAGCAGAAATAATAAATGTAACCTTCTCAGATCATAATGCAATAAAAATAATAATCTGTAAGGGCACCTGGACAGGCAAATCAAAAACCAATTGGAAATTAAAAAATATGATTCTCCAAAACCAATCAGTCAAAGAAGAAATCATAGAAACAATCAACAATTTCATTGAAGAGAATGACAATGATGAGACATCCTACCAAACTCTGTGGGATGCAGCCAAGGCAATACTTAGGGGGAAATTTATATCCTTGAGTGCATATATTAACAAATTAAGGAGGGCAGAGATTAATTAATTGGGCATGCAACTCAAAAAACTAGAAAGCAAGAAAATTAAAAATCCCCAGATGAAAACTAAATGAGAAATACTAAAAATTAAGGGAGAAATTAATAAAATTGAAAGTAAAAGAACTATTGAATTAATAAATAAGACTAGAAGCTGGTATTTTGAAAAAAACAGATAAAATAGACAAAGTACTGGTCAATCTAATAAAAAAAAAGGAAAGAAGAAAACCAAATTGACAGTATCAAAGATGAAAAGGGAGACCTCACCTCTAATGAAGGGGAAATTAAGGCAATCATTAAAAACTATTTTGCCCAATTATATGGCAACAAATATAACAATTTAGGAGATATGGATGAATATTTACAAAAATATCAATAGTCTACATTAGCAGCAGAAGAAATAGCATACCTAAATAATCCCATATCAGAAAAAGAAATTGAACGAGCCATCAAAGAACTCCCTAAGAAAAAAATCGCCACAGCCTGATGGATTCACAAGTGAATTCTATCAGACATTCAAAGAACAACTAATCCCA
>NW_025383174.1:0-6395 GCF_016433145.1 Gracilinanus agilis | reverse complement strand
ACACACACACACACACACACACACACACACACACACACACACACACATACCATTTTATAGCTAAAGAAATTGAGACCCAGAGAAGAGAAGTGATTTGTTTAAAATCTCCCAGGTTGCAAATAGTAAAACCAGTGTCTAAATTATATAGTGGGAGATTCTAATAAAGGGAAAATCTCTGATTTCATTTTTGAACCTTATGTTGTCCTTCCTTCTAGCTCTTACCTCTAGAACAGAGGATTTATAGAATCATAGAATTGGAGTGTTGGAAGGGAACCCAGTAGCCATGTAGTCCAACCCATACACAGAAAGAAGCTTCACTCTAATGTACCCAACAAATAGTTGACCTCAGTATAAAAACTTCCAAGGAGGAGGAACTCACTACCTCTCCAGGCAGCTTGTTCTACTTTTGGACAGTCTCAATTATTAGGAAGCTTCACCTAACATTGAGAAATTGGCCTCTTTGCAGTATCTACTATTACTCCTGGTTCTGGCTTCTGGATTCAAACAGAGCAATTCTCTTTTCCTCTACATGATAACTTTTCAGATTCTCGAAGACAACTTTGATTACCTGCCACTTCCCCTCCTCTTCCTGCCCTAAGTCTTCTCCAGGTAAACATGCCTAGTTCCTTCAACTGATTCCCAAACGACATAGACTCAAGGTCTTTCACGGCGCTGGTTGTCTTCCTCTGGGTATGTTCCAGATTACTATTGTCCTTCTTAAACCACGATGCTCAGAACTGAACACAGTCCAGATGAGTATTGACAAGGAAAGAACACAAGGGAACTCTCACTTCTCCATTCTGGGAAGTTATGCCCTTGGAAGCTTGCCAAACCTTTTCCAGGGCTGTTTTTTCACCTTAGATGTCTACCTTTCATCCAACTCTCATTTGTGGCTCCAAGAAGTGATAGCATGCTAAAAGGCTATATCATGGTAAAATGATTTCAGCAGACAGGCAAAACCAGGTTGAGGGTAACTGAAGAGTCTCAAACCCATTTGGAAGGGAAGGGGATGTCTACACTAAGCATATGAAGACTTCCTCTGACACAATGGGCAAATGAGAATAACTTATTCCAGTAGCCATGAAGCAGGCTCTGTGGAGTGCTAAGAGCTTGGTCAGATATTAAAGATTCCAAGGTCATCTGCTGCCATCACTCAAGAGAGAGAAAGAGAGAGAGAGAGAGAGAGAGAGAGAGAGAGAGAGAGAGAGAGAGAGAGAGAGAGNAGAGAGAGAGAGAGAGAGAGAGAGAGAGAGAGAGAGAGAGAGAGAGAGGAGCTGAGGTTAAAGCCTGTGTTGTGAACCTGGATGATCTTGAATTTGGTGGTGTTCTTGAAGTCCAGAAGAGGGAAAGACTTGGGGAGAAAGATAATAAGTTCAGTTTTGAATATGTTGAGTTTAAGATGATCATAGGATATTCACTTCAAGATGTTCAATAGGTAGTTAGAGACACAAGACTAGATGATGAGGAAAGGAAGTAGAAGTATCAATTGTAGATGGTCTTCTCAAGGAGTTTGCCCATGAAAGAAAAGAATGATATGGAATAATAGCTAGTGGAGATGGATGGATCAAGTGATTTTTTTAGAATGGGGGGGGGACATAGATACATTTGTAGGAAGTAGAGAAGCAATCAATAGAGAAAGAGAACGATCAAAGATAAGGGAGAGTAGGGATGATAGAAGGGGCAATATGCTAAAGAAAATGGGAAAGAATGGGTTCACTCGTACATTTAAAAGTAAGTATTTGCCTTGGCAAAGAGAAGGCTATCTCTTCAAGAGAAATGGTCAAAGTAGAAAATAGTTGCAGAGATACGTGAGAGATGTGAGATGAGGAAGAGGGGAGAAGAGAGAGCTTTCAGTGAATGACCTCAAATATAAAGCAAGGGGGGGTGGGCAGCTGGGTGGCTCATTAGATTGAGAATCAGGCCCAGAGACAGGAGGTTGTGGCTTCAAACCTGGCCTCAGCACTTCCTAGCTGTGTGACCCTGGGCAAGTCACTTAACCCCCATTGCCTAGCCCTTACCGCTCTTCTGCCTTGGAACCAATACACAGTATTGATTCCAAGATAGAAAGTAATGGTTTTTAAAAAAAAATCAAATATAAGGCAAGGTTCTCAGCTGAAAGGAGGAGCCATGGATGATTTAAAGAGTAATAAAAAGATTTGGAAAAACTGCTATGTTGTTTGGGTCAATAAGTCAAATAGGGAGGTGTGAAAGATTCTCTTGCCACATTAGGGGCCCATGTGAAGTTATATATATATATATAAATTAACCTGGTTTTGTGATTTTCTCCAGCTCTTCCTTCAACAAGACATGTGTTGGAGCAAAGTCAGCGGATGGAAGGAGTAATCCAGGGTTGAGGCTTGACAGGGTAACACCAGTGATAAGATAAGGGAGTCAGGGACTTGAGAGAAGAGGACAGAATAGAATTGAAATGGTTCACCAAGAGGTCAATATGGGGAAGGGAGAATATAGTTTTTACATGGGGTAATGACCTCGGAAGGAACTGAGGGATGGAGCGTTTGGAGGATGAACAGCAAGGTTGGGATGTTAAGGCAGAAAAAGAGGTAGAATTATCACAGATTATGATTTTGTGAAGGAAATTTCAGAGTTCAAGAACTTGGAAGTGGGTTATTTGTGGGAAATAGTCAAGGTGATGATCACCTCTGTGTAGCTGAGATAAAGTGGAGAAATAGGTCAGGGGAAGCAAGTTGAGGACCTGGAAATTTAGGGCATTTGAAGGATTATCTATCTGTGTGGACAAGAATTAGGGAGGAGAGAAAGACTGTGAGGCTGCCACTGAATTCATTGAGGAAAGGAGGGCAGTGTCCTGGAGGTCAGTAGACAGCAACTTCCAAACTTTGGGTGGGTTTGTAAATAAGGACTGAGTGACCCTCATAGGAGGAGAGGTCACTGAGTGATGGTGATAGAGGAAAAGCTTTGGAGAGGCAATGAGGACCTAGGAGTATGCCGGTTCTCCCACTTTGACCAGTGAGTTGGGGGAAATGAGTGAAAGTGCAGGAAAGGGTGGCCAGGAAGTCAAGAAAGCAGAAGACTGAAAGGATTGGAATATAAAATACTGAACATGAAAGCAAGTTTATTACCAATAGAGGAAGCATGCCTGGGAGCTTTAGGGTGGGGCCTATTGAGGACTGGATGGAGTTGAAGGAATTGGGAATAAGGGAACATGAAATGGAGGGTGGATTATGGAGTTTAAAAGATGGCAGCCCAGAGGTTCAGAATCACTGAGGCAGGAAGGGAACCGCATGAAAACAAGATACACACGTGCCAGAATGGAAATAATGAAACGAGGAAAAGCACCAGCCTGGAGGGTGATGGAGAAAGGCTTCCTCTAGAATGTGGGATCTCCGGGTAGGGCTGGGGAAGGTTGGATAGGGTTGGGTACCACCGAGTCGGGAGGCTGGGATGCTCCCGCGGTGGCTCTGGGGAGCTGCTCCTAGGATGGGGAATGTCACCTTGATGGAGTGAGATCCTGAATCAATTTCTAGCGGGGATGTGTTTACTTTTAATTTTCCAGTTGAAAGCCAGACTGTTTCTGTTATGTGAGGCAATCACTACCTTTCTTTGATGGTGATTAAAAAATTAGCTCATCTTTCATGGCAGCCTGCTAAAATATCTGTTGGTACTTATTCAGAATCTCAGCATCTCCTCTCTTCAAAGTGCCTCCCTTTAAATGGCGGCTGCTTTCATGTCAAAGTGCAGACACCCAGATTTCCTTTTTTTTATTTTTTTAAGCTCTCTTTATTATGCAAAGACAACACGACTGACCCCTGTCAGAGAAGGAAGGGTACTTGGAGTCCTTTTTCCATTGGTTGTAAGAGATTTGCCTGATGCATCTTCACTATCTTGCCTGATTCCCCTTGTGAGCACGAATTTGCAAAACAATTGGCAGGGCTGAAGCCTGGAGTATATGGCAGGGAAACAGATGGAAGCTAAGTGCCCCACAAGAGGAATGAACCCATGACCTTGGCTTCATTATGCCTGTGATATAACCAACTGAGCTAAGCAGCCGCAGACGGGAATTAAGAAAGTGGGAAATAATAGGATGCATTTGGAATCCGAGTGGCTAAACAGTCCAGACAAGATGCTCCTCGGACTCAGGAACTCTGCTCAAGCTTGAGGGAGAGACACTCTCCCGATGGGACGCAACATGGTTTTCCCATTTCCAGGTCCCCGGCCCACGGCGGGTTCTTAATGCCCTGCATTTGCTTGGGTGGGTCTGTATATTCATAATTCATAGTGTCATCTTTTCCTTTGTCTAATAGTTGTGTTCTGGAAAGTAGGCAGCCTGATTTTAGGAGCCCTGAACTGTTTCCAGGGCACCAGGCCATCATTTGAACATTAATTAAAAAAAATGACAATCGGCTTTTATCTTTATAACGTGGGATGTCTCCCCTTAACCTCACTACGTCGAATTTGCCTTATAAGCAAACCAAACCAAAACAAATCTTAAAATTTAAACAGAACTAGCTGATACGGGGACTGAGGCTCGGAGTCTACACCAAATTCAAACAACCCTCTCTTCTAAGAGGAGAAAAGCTTATTTCATGCTCCCGGGCTGAGACTGGAAATGTCAATCACCAAGCATTTAATAAGTGCCTGCTATGTGTTATTAAGTATTTATTATGTGTTACTTTTATTTTTTAAAATGCTTACTTTCTGTCTTAGAATTGAGACCAAGTATTGGTTCCAAGGTGGAAGAGTGGTAAGGGCTAGGCAATGGGGGTTAAGTGACTTGCCCAGGGTCACACAGCTACGACATTCATTCTCCCAGGCTGAGACTGGAAATATCAATCAACAAGCATTTATTAAGTGCCTGTTATGTGTTATTAAGTACTTACTGTGGTAAATTTTGAACCCAGGACCTCCCATCTCCAGGCCTGGCACTCTATCCATTGAGCCACCTAGCTGCCCCTCTTACCATGTGCTATTAACTATTAATATGCCAGGCACTATGCTAGGTACTGAAGATATAAAGACAAAATTGAAACAGTCTTTGAGCTCAAAGAGCAAAGAACTTGAAATCTGCTAGCATCAGGAGTGGGGAGTGAACACAATACATAGACCTACCAGGAAATACAAATATATACAAAGCAACTAAAAGGTTTTAATTATTTTTTGGTGAGAGGGATTAGTAGCTAGAGGAATTGGGAATTTTTATAGCAGGTAGTACTTGAACTTTGAATTAAGTTAGGAAATTCTAAGAGATAGATGAAAGGAAATAGAGCATTCCAGGCATGAGGGGCAGCCTGTGCAAAGACCCAGAGATGGGAGATGGAAGGCCATGAATAAGGAACAAATAATCTAATTTTCCTGGAATGAATGGAGCATGAAGGGAGGGGAGCTATGTAATAAACCTGTAAAGGAGTCAGACCATAAAGGGCTTTAAAGCTCAAAAGAATTTAATTTTTGTCATTGAGGCAAGACTGGATCTTTGAATGATATAGTCATCCAGTGATCCCTTTGGCAACTCTATGGAGAATGGGTTTAAGAGCAGAAAACTCAAAGCAGGGAGATCATTTAGGAGGTTTCTGCCATAGTCTAGGTGAGAAATAATGAAGGCCTGAGCCCTCATGGTGGCTTTTGGGCAGACAGAAGGGGAACTGGTGCAATAAATAGGGTGGTCCAATCAGCAAGACTTGGCTAACAGTCGGCTAGGTGGGATCGAGGATCCATGAGATGTTGAGGAAGACTTCCAGGTGACTTAGAAGGGTGGTGGGATCCTCAAGAAATATTCAAGTTGGGAAGACAAAAGTTCATTTAGGGGAAAGATAATGAATTTGGGTTTTGGATGTATTGAGTTTCTGAAATGCCTACAGGGCGTCTAGTTACTGACAGGCAGTTGGTAACATGGGACTGGAGCTCAGAGGAGAGACTGGTATTGGATGTATTGATCTGGGAATCAGGCATGTGGCGATGTTAGTTGAGTCCATGGTAATTGCTGAAGTTTCATCAAGAAAGAGGAGGGATAGAGAGAAAAGAGAAGGCCCAGGGCAGACTTGGGTGTACTCACAGTTAGAGTGGGAAATGGATAAGGACCCAGAAAACCCAAAAACAAACAAAAAAAAGAGTGATTATTCTGGATTTTTTTTTTTTTTGCTCAGCAACCAAATAGATTCTACAAGAGAGAATAGCATCATGAAAACACAGAAGGCTGAGTTTCCAGAGGGAGTCATTAAGTGCTCCAAACTGCAGGGAGATCAAGGAGGATGAGGGTCGAGGAAATAGTTAGAATGCTGTACCCATTCCCCTTTATATGGGGGGGGTCTCTGGGTTCAGCCCTTGGAGAATCTGATTTTTTTAAAGAATATTTAGAATTCTTTTCTAACAGTCATTTCTTTCTCTCTCTCTCTCTCTCTCTCTCTCTCTCTCTCTCTCTC
>NW_025383173.1:0-3069 GCF_016433145.1 Gracilinanus agilis | reverse complement strand
TAATTTGACAAAAACTGTTGGGAAAACTAGAAAACAATATGATAGAAACTAAGCATAGGCCATCATCTCACCCCATATGCCAAGATGAAGTCAAATTGGATACTTGATCCAATAAAGGGGGATAACATAAACAAATTTGAGGAACTTGGAAAAATTTACCTGTCAGATTTGTGGATAAGAGAAAAATTTATAACTAAACAAAATATAGAGAATATTATAATAAGTGAAATTAATAATTTTGATTACATTTAATTAAAAGGTTTCTGTATAAACAAAATGAATGCAACCAAGAGTAGAAGAGAAAAAAACAATTGGGGAAATATTTTATAACAAGTATCTCTGACAAATGCCTCATTTCTAAAATATATAGAGATATAGGCCAAATTTATAAGAATACAAAGCATTCTCCAGTTGATAAATGGTCAGAGATATGAATAGGCAGTTCTCAGATAAAGAAATGTAAACTATAGTCACATGAGAAAGTACTCCAAAACAATATAGATTAAATTTAAATTTAAAATTGATAAGATTAAATTTAAATTAAATTTAAAATATATTAAATTTATTATAAATTACAAATTTATAAATAAAAATATATAATCTTAAAAATTCTGAAAAACTTAAAAGATATTAAAAAATAGAACAGCTCTGAGAGTAACACTTCACATGTATCACAGTAGGTAATTTGACCAAAGAGGAAAATGATAAATGTTGGAAGTGATGCAGGACAATTTGGACACTGATGCACTGTTGGTCAAACTGCAAAATGATTAAACCATTCTGGAGATAAATAGGAAACCACATCAGAAGTGTCCTAAAACTATGCATATCCTTTGACCTAGCAATACCATTACAGTGTCTGAATTGCAAAGAGATCAGAGATAAGGGAAATGGACCCACTGGTCAAAAATACTTTTAGTAGTAATGGTAACAATATTGTCAGTGCCTCACAGCTTAGCCGATTGTCTAAAATGACAAAAGGGGAGAGTAATGAATTGGAGAGGATGTGGCAAAATTGGGACATTGATGCATTGCTGGTGGAGGTGTGAATTGATCCAACCATTCTGGATGGAAATTTGGAACTATGCCCAAAGAGCACTAAAAGACTGCCTGCTCTTTGATCCAGTCATATCATTGTTAGGTTTGTACCCCAAAGAGATCATAAACAGACTTGTACAAAAATATTTATAGCCGCACTTTTTGTGAAGGTAAAAAACAGGAAAATGAAGGTAAGCCCTTCAATTGGGGAATGGATGAAGAAATTGTGGTATATGCTGGTGATGGAATACTATTGTGCTCAAAGGAATAATAAACTGGAGGAATTCCAGGTGAACTGCAAAGACCTCCAGGAATTGATGTAAAGTGAAAGGAGTAGAGCCAGAAGAACATTGTACACAGAGACTGATACACTGTGGTAAAATTGAATGTAATGGACTTCTGTACTAGCAGCAATGCAATGACCCAGGACAATTCTGAGGGATTTATGGAAAAGAACACTACCCACATTCAGAGGAAGAACTACAGGAGTGGAAAGACAGAAGAAAAACAACTGCTTGAACACACGGGTTGATGTAGACATGATTTGGGATGTAGACTCTAAATGACCACACCAATGTAACGGTCAGTAATATGGAAATAGGTCTTGACTGATGACACATGTTAAAACCAGTGGAAATGCGTGCTGACTTGGGGGTGAGGTAGGGTTGGGGAAGTTGGAGGGGAGAGTAAGAACATGAATCATGTAACCATGGAAAATATTTCTAAAAAATAAAAATTCAAAAACAAAAATCAATGTTGGCAGTGGAGACATCAATTGGGGAATATCTGAATAAGCTGTGCAATACAGCTATAATTGAAAATCATTATAACATAAGAAATAATGAACAAGATGAGTTCAGAAAAACCTGAAAAGAATTATATGAATGGATGCAAAGTGAAATAAGCAGAACCAAGAGAACAATGTTTATAGTAAGAAAAATGTTGTACAATGATAAATTATGAAGGACTAAATTATCTGCAAAACCAAAGCTCCAAAATAACTCCAAGGTACTCCTGAGGGGAAAAAACCCTCTATCCACAGCCAAAGAAAAAATTGTGGGTATTTTATTGCAGATCAAAGTATACCATCTTTCACTTTATTTTCTTCATGAGTTGAGGATTTACAGTATCATAGAATTGGAAGGAATCTCAGAGGCTTTCTACTTTTATCTAGAACTAAACAAGTATCTCTACTATTCTACTGAAAAGTGGTCATTGTTTCTACCTGAAGACTTCTCCAGTGATGGCAGGAGCTCTCTATTTCTCAAAGCATACTGGTCAATCTGATAGGTGTGAGGTGGTACCTCAGAGATGTTTTGATTTGTATTTCTCTAATTAAGAGTGATTTGGAACATTTTTTATATGATTACTGACAAATTTGATTTATTCATCTGAAAATGGTTTGTTCAAATACTTTGATATTTGTCAATTGGGGAATGACTTATATTCTTTTAAATTTGAATTTGTTATCTATAAATTTGAGAAATTAGACCGTTTTAAGTGAAATTTGTCATCAAAATTTTGCATGGTTTGTTGTTTCCCTTCTAAATTTGGTTACATTGGTTTTGTTTGTACAAAAGTTTTTAATTTAATATAATCAAAATTGTTCATTTTATAGCTTATCAATGCCCCCTATTTCTTGTTTGGTCATAAATTCCTCCCTTCTCCATAGATCTCCTTGGTAATCTATTCTATGTTCCTTTAAGTTACTTAGGAAATCAATATTTATATCTAAAGCATATATCCATTCTGACCTTATCTTGGTATAGAGTGTGAGATATTGGTTTGAACCTAGTTTCTGCCATATTCTTTTCCAACTTTCCCAGCAGTTTTTCTTAAAGAGTGATTTCTTATTCCAAAAGCTGGGATCTTTGGGTTTATTATATCCTCAGGTGCTAAGGTCATTTACACATAGAATTTCATAGTTGGAAGGGACCTCAAAAGACCACCTAGCCTACTGCATCTCAGATCTAAGGACTACAGGTAAAATATAAACATGGATCCTCCTATAAACTTCCAGGGATGAATCAG
>NW_025383172.1:0-13192 GCF_016433145.1 Gracilinanus agilis | reverse complement strand
CACTTAGCTGTAGGCACCCTCTTCCTTCTTCACACTTACTTGGTCCTTAGAGACTGAGAATTTATTTTTATATACTCTATTATCCCTCTGACTTTTACATTTCCTTCATTCTTTGAAATTCCAAGGAATGTTTCTATCCCACAAAACCTAATTGATTGTTAAGGCTCTTCCTGCCAGTATATCATCTCTGGGTGTGAGGAGGATTGAATGTATTAATGGACAACCTTCTTATTAACTATTTACCAATCAGAGATAACTTGGGATATCCAAAGGAGGGAATGAATAATACCCTCCTAGACTTTATTTTAATTATCTACTTTCTATTATTTTTATTTTTCTACTATCTATTTTATTATTCTACTATTTTAATTATCTACATACTAATTTATTGGTTAAATAAATAACCTAATCAATAAGCTGATATCCTTATCCCCAAACTAATCTCTAGAATATTTTAATAATAACAAGACATTGTTCTCAAATTTTAAGTGTTTCCTAGGAAAATGGTGAACCATCTTTGGTAGTGTTTGCTCCCAGGGTTCTGAATGCAACTTGAATGATAGTCACTCCTACTTTGGTACTGAACTTCTCAAGACTTCTGAGTACTTCCAGATACTCTCTTCTAATATCATGGAGCCTTTGCTGTTCAAATAACTCTTGGAGACTCAATTCTAGACACAAAGTTGGGGAATTAGACCCAAGGGGCTGTGTGTGTGTGTGTGTGTGTGTGTGTGTGTGTGTGTGTGTGGTGTGTGTGTGTGTGTTCAAACATAAGGAAAAGGAGTCAGGAATTTTTTTCAGGAGGGACACTTTATAAATCCAAGGGGTCAGAGTATCAGTGCCTTGCCTATGGGTCAACTTTATGGGTCAACTTAATCCCACTCTACTCAGGGACTCAATAAAAGGAGCATTGCTTCAGAATGGGGACATCACCCTATGTCTTCATGGGAATCCCTAAGGGACTTCCTTCTTAAAAGCTACTGTGTGAATAGATTCTCCCTTAATTGAGTTATTTATGCCCCTTCTCAAGTAGCCCAGACCTGCCAAACCTTGACCTGTAAAGGGCTGACAAGAAGAGAGCTCTAGAATCTGAGGAGATGATAGAGAACATGCCCTAAACTCACCCAATTAGCAGCCCATCTCCCCTCTGGTCCACGTGTCCATCTTTGAGGCCTCATATCATCTATGACCCAATTTACCAAACTTTCTTACCCAGAAAACCCACACTGTGGCTACACATGTTCTGGGGAAGAGAAGAAAACTAAGAAAAACTAGAGAAGATCTGATTAGGCACCACAATAGAGACAGCCTGATCTCTGCTGGGGTGGATGGCACTCTGTGGTTGGCAGAGCCAATAGAGGACTCTTCTTTTATTCTCAAATGTGCCCTGAAATTCATGCCAGGAAATCTGCAGTGCAAAGGAGGAGGACATGAGGATTCCCAAGAGGTAGGTGTACCCACATCCAACTTCCCTTTCTTTTCCTCAGTACCTGCAGGTTCCTTTCCCCATGAGCACTTCCAACAAGGAGAAGGGGCCCTCAGAAGTACCCTGTTATGTCACCAAACCTCAGTTTCCCTCCTTCAGCCTCACCACAGGTTTCAGACACAGCTCAGACCCTTACCAGGAGGCAGGACTTCCTGCATCTCAACCTTTTCAGAACGTGAGAAAAAAGGTGAAAAAGAGAGAGAGCTTAGAATCAGATCCAAGGGGCCTTGATACACTGGGTCCCATACCTCCATTTTACAGAGGAGGAAGCAGAAGTCCAGAGATAGGATATGAGGTACCAGGGGTCCTAGAACAAGTGCAGGACAGAGCCAGGAGCCTAATGAAAGTCCTAGGAATGTCCTCCTGGGTTCTTTGCCCTCCACTTGTGTCTACACTGGATCTGCTCTCAGGTCTCATTCTCAGCCTATTTTCCACCTCATGCTTTCGCCCAGGTCTTTTTCTCCTCTTGTTTTACCTTATAGAAATCCTTCCTGTCTTATAAGGCTGCAGAGATGTGAATGAAAACCCCAACACGCTCAGAATCCCCCTGGGACTGCAGCAAGGGAATAAGCCATGTTGTAGAGAAGGGCCAGCCTGAGTTAACTTTATCCTCAGTGGATTGTCTGGTGACCCAGATATGGGCTCCTGGGTCAGAAGCATATAAATGTGGTTGGGTAATGCAGTGGAGAGTGTCGGACCTGGAGTCAGGAGGAGCTGTGTTCAAATCTGACGTCAGAAACTTCTGAGCTGTGTGACCTTGGGCATGTCACTGAACCTTGTTTGGCTAGCCCTTGCCACTTTCCTTTCTTAGAGCAAACACTAAACAGAAGATATAAGTCTCGGGTGGGGTGTTCCAGAGTCATCCATGAGCTTCATTCCTGCTTCCTTTTCATTCCTTGCCTGGAGTTTCCTTCTTTTTTTGGAGGGACCGTTTTGGCCTGTTCGTGTTTTCATATGATTTTATTGGAGGGCGGATGCTGTATATGCTGCTGCTCTGAACGGCCTCTAACAGCAGACCCGCCTCCCCATGGTGGCATCTTTCAGCTGACTTTGGCTTCTCTCCCCCCCCCCCCCGGGGGCTCCCTGAGATCTCCCTCTCCCCTGCCCTGAGCTGAGCCTCGCCTCCCTTCTCTGGGCGCCTGGAAGGTTCCTGCACCTCCTCTTGGGTCTCTCCGTGTCCATCCCCGTTTTGTTCCCCCTCTCTGTCCAGCACAGGCCTCCGACCTCCCCCCCACCTGCTCTCTGGGCTCTCTGCCCAGGGCTCCAAAGGTCGTGTCTCCCCTGGATAAGTGTCTGCTTTGTATCGGGCTTCTAAGTGTCCAGGACAAGCCCGAGGCAGATGCCTCTCAGGCTCAGTGTGTCCTCCTGGCCAGCTTGGGGTAGAGACCCACAGAGAAGCCTCCTGGTCAGGAATGGGTGAGGGAAGCTCCATCCTCCTCCCCTCTCGAGGGCTAGCCAAGAAGGCGCTGCTCTCCGGGCCTTGGATCAGGCTCCGTCGCTGCTGTTTCGGCCCGTTTCTCCTCCTTCCTCCATCCCGGCATTCTCATTAGCTGTAACACGCCGAGGCCCGAGGCTGATCCTGTGCCGGTGCCGCCCCTCAGAGGGGAAGCCGGGCGGCTCTTGGGAGAAAAGCAGGAGCTGTGGGAGCTTCGGAAGAGGCTGAGAATGTTTTCAGTGATTTCCCTCCGGGAGGTTCCCCTCCCCCCCTCGCCCAACTAAACTAAGTCATTGACCAGAAAACCCGTTTCTCCCCACGAAACAGAAATCAGAAATGAGCTTCCTGTGAAGGAGAGTCAGCTCAGAACCAAAAGATCCATGAGAGAGTGACTCCCTTACTAACAAGCAGCCAGGCCAGGGTAAGATATACGATGGAATATCCTGTAGTAGCCCTCGCTACTGACGGACATGACTTCTACAGGGGAAGGCTTGCTTGCTCCAAACAGGTTATGTCTCATTTGTGAACATTGTTTGCTTTGTGTCTGCACCCTATAGAAGCTGCACTGCCATTGCAGCCCCGCAGCTTTCAGCATGAAGGTTTGCCCAGGCCAGTAATAAATAATTATTGGTTCCATTCATTTGAACTTCTGGGTGTCCGGACTGGCTTTTTGAAGTGCACCACTTCACTGTCTGCTGGCCCTCACCCTGCTCCAGGACTTCCCCCCACCCCCTCCTCACAAAGTCCAGCTGGGGCTCCCTCATCCCCCCACCCCCAGTGCTGCTGTTGCTGGCCCACGTAGTGCCAGCCTTAGTTTCCAAAATGAGCCCAGCAATCTTCTCCCAGTCAGCCATCCAACCCTCACACAGTCAGTTGGTTGGAGCTTCAGAAGCTGAGCTCACAGACTCCACAGCTCCTGTTATATTGAATTATAATATTATATTGAATGTATTCTTAAGGAGTATTTATTTTATTTCAATTGTATCAAAGGCTGGTTACTTGGGATATCAGGAAGCTCATCCTTGTTGTTACAAAGTGCTGGCGTTTGTGTTTATATTGTATATTTACAGGTTTGGGACCTGACTTAGCCAGTCATTGTAAGGACAAAGAAGTTTCAGACTAGGGGAGGAATGTCTGAGTTCAGAAGCCCAAAGCCCAAAAGCATAGAAGTCTCTTTATTTGGAGAGATTAATGGCCTGTCCTGTGTGAGAGAAAGGGTAGAATTGCTAAGAGCCAGAGAGAGGAGAGACCCCCAATTTTGTTCTAGTCACTTGAGTCTCTTCAGGCTCTCCTGTCTCTTCCAGTGCTTCTGGCTTTCAGCTTATAGGGAAGATGAAGAGGTCACTTTATCTCAGGTTGCTGAAGGAAAGACAAGGAAGAACATGAAGGAAGAGGAGAGAGGAGATGGCAGTCTCCATCCTGGCCCTCTCCCCAGCTTGCTCCCCTAGAGAATTCAGCATATTTCCCTTTGGATGAGATCCAGAGAATCTTTCTTTGTACTCTTGAGTTGTTGCTGCCAGAGGGAGCTCCTCAGTTTGGTATTATCTCATGAATATTCTCCTTTGTGTATCTTCTCTCTGATTTCAGTTTTGCTAAGATTTGGACAAATGGATTTCTTTGCTAATTGCTATGTACATTTATTATGGAACCAATGTTTAGTTCGAAGGGAGTCAAAACTGAGATACAGAGCTTGAGGTCCTCTTTTCTCCCCTTTTAATGAAACAATGCTCAGGAGTTAGCTTGAACATGAAAACCATATTCTCCGAAGTATTAATAATTAAGGGAGCAGATAGACATATTTCTAGCCTATTACCCCTTTCTCTGAGGTGAGCAGAGTGGTGGCCTCTGACCCCAATTTCCCTCGGAGAAGGAAGGGGAAAAACAACACTGGCCATTTCCCTTTGAGCCACACAATGGCACTTCCATGCCACATGTCAGGAACAGCCCTCGCCACACTTGTATAAAAGTCCTCTTCTCTCCTCTGATACTGCCACATACATATTAATGCATGTCCTCCTTATTTTGCACCTGAAGCTTTGTAATTGCCCCTGCTGGACTTGACTACCTGAAGTCTCTCCCCATTTCAGTCCTTGTTCTTCCACTCATGTGTCAAAGTGATTTTCCTAAATCCTGGATCTGCCTAGGTCACCCCTCCAGTCATCAATTAGAGAAAACTTGTCCTTGTCTGTCACTACCTGCCTGCTCAGAAGAAACCTTCCTGAGAAGATCTGAAAGAGGAGAGGAAGCCATCATTTTGGAAGTGATAGTCAACTAAAGAGTGCTAAAGACTTCCTTTTCAGATCAGTCTATAGATTTCAGACTTGAATACCTTTTTATAGGTTTTCTTAATATTTGTAAAAAGGGAGGATGAAAGGACAGTTTTGTCTGCTTCTGTATAGCTAAAGGGAAGTACATTGCTGCAGACCCATGAGTTAGAATAGAGAACAAGAGGAGAGTCTTCCTCCACCACCCCCATGGGACTCTGAGGAATTTTGGTACCTGCAGGTACCTTCATGACTCTGAGAGAGTTTGATTTTAATCCTGTGGAGTTGGTGCTTGTCTGGGACATCCTGGGAGAGATGGGAAGCACTACATGAAGGATGGCTATCAAGGCACACACTAGAGTAAAGAGAGAAAACCAGCTACTTCCTCTGGCCTTAAAACAAGAGTTCTAAAGGTAGCCAGGTAGTACAGTGGCTAGAGTGCCAGGCCTCAAGCTGGGATGACATGGATTCAAATTTGTTCTCAGACACTTTCTAGTTATATTATCCAAATTAAGTTACTTAACCCAATTCCTTAGCCCTTGCTATGCTTCTGTCTTAGAATTGATACTTTGACAAAAGATAAAAGTTAAGGGGCAGCTGGGTAGCTCAGTGGATTGAGAGCCAGGCCTAGAGACGGGAGGTCCTAGGTTCAAATCCGGCCTCAGACACTTCCCAGCTGGGTGACCCTGAGCAAGTCACTTGACCCCCATTCCCTACCCTTACCAATCTTCCACCTATAAGTCAATACACAGAAGTTAAGGGTTTAAAAAAAAAGTTAAAAAAAAAAACCTAGGGTTCTTGCTAATTTCTCACCCTCACTGATAAATGTGTAGATAAATCCATGTTTCTTCTGTTTTTCTTGACTTTAGTGACAAGATGGGATAGAGAGAATCTTGTATTTGAAAGGTAAATTTTCTATTCCGCTCTGATCTTTTCATCGGGAATGCTTGAAAGAGGGGGCACCAGGGTGGCTCAGTGGATTGAGAGCCAGGGGTAGAGATGGGAGGTCCTAAGTTCAAATCTGGCTTCAGATACTTCCTAGCTATATGACCCTGGGCGAGTCACTTCACCCCCATTGCCTAGCCTTTACCACTCTTCTACCTCAGAACCAAAATACAGTATTGATTCTAACATGGAAGGTGAGGTTTTTTAAAAAAAAATGCTTGAAAGTCCTCTATTTCATTAAATATGTACTTTTCTCCGTACAAGCTTATGTTCAGTTTTCCTGGGTGGAAGATTTTTGGTTGTAATCCTAATTCCATTCCCTCTAGAATGCAGGACTCTTCTGTCTATAAGGGGATACATTCCAAGATGGAGATAGATGAACTGTGGATTGTGGGAGGCCAATAAGAAAAATGGAGTCTCAAATTGATAAAAATCTAAGACTCCTCTTTTGACCCCTTTTATGACCCATACCTTTTCTTATTGGAAAAACATTATAGACTTATTGAAAAGCTTTAAGTTCCTAGAAACCAGAAGGTACAGAGCTAAGAATTTCTCTCCTTGATAATTTAGAAGCCTGAACTCTAAAAAACATATTACTTAGACAACCAAGGCCAGAAACAGACAAAGCTAGACAAGATTTTATCTGACCAGGTGCAATCCTGTAAGTCAAGAGTACAGGACTCAATTACTTAGGATCGCTATGAAATATATTTCTGCTCCCAGAATTAACCTTCTACTAATTGGTGGTTGGAATTTGGCCTTTGACCCTGGACCTATCTCTTTACTTTTTAGACTTTAATGGGTTTTTGTATAATTTGTAACCCCTTCACAGCTGTGATTCTTTCTCTGTGCTCTTTGTGTGAAACCAGTATATATTAAACTCAAGATTCCATGGCAAGTTGGAGCAGTTATGAGCTAAGCATTTAGTCTGACTGTTCTCATTCAATCTGACACCACTAAATGCCACTCAGAACCCCCCGAAATATAGAGCGGGTTCTCTATAGTGGATATAAGTGAACTCCTGTTGACCCAATGAAGAAGAGGATTTTCTCCAGACAAGCCCCCAAATTGTTAGAGATGAAAGATACAAACAGACAGATTCATGGCCTGGTGCAGATAAAGGTTTGATTTCATTCTTGCAAGAATGGGAACCCACCAGAATATAAGACTGAGTACAAAGTGCTAATTTTAGCAAGCAATCTTTTATCCTATTCTTAAAATGCAGAATTTCCTTCCTTCCATTTCCAGTTGGAGGAGAAATAGAAGTATACAATCTTCACAAAAGATTCCACCTAAGAACCCCTTCACATGATCCCCCTCCACTTACATACTTTTCATACATTGCATGTGCAGAAAATGCTGCCAAATCCCACCCAGAGGTAAGTGGGAAAATGATTCATTAGCTTCATTAATACCTAATAAGTATGGAAGTAAGCACTGGGTTTATCTTCTCCTCTCATTGCTGTCGCTAGCTGCCTTGAACCTGTTCCTACTGCTAGTTTAATCCCTCCCCATTCCTTCTTCTTTGTTGATCAAACATTCCTTCTTCTTTGTTGATCTTGTTTGAGAAGAGTCACATCCTGCCATTGTTTACAATATCTAATGACAACATTCTTTTAGTCCCATAGACACAATTACTCTTCTATCAGCTAATTTTAAGAACTCTGACCTAACAGAAATAGGTTGGACATTTCATTCACGTTAACCACTTTATTGCAAAACTTATTTCAGATCCTTTTGAATTCTTGGGTACTTTCAGAGTGTGCTCTCTATATACAAGAATTAATCAAAAATTAAATGCTGCCTCTAAATTATTTGGTATTCTTACAAGGTAAGTAAATCACAGATTATTCTTCACTAATGATAAGTCATTTAACTTAACCAGTTTAAGCTGAATAAATAAAATCATACCTTGGTTTCACTTTCCAAATATTCTTATGATATCAAATATAATCAAATATCTCATAATAAAAACAGGTAGATGACAAACTCAGTATTCATCTACTTGATTGAATAACTAAAATCCTAAATATCTGTCCCTTTAATTTCTATATGTTTTAGCATAAATCTAGATACATTAGTATCACCTTTCATGATAATAGAAAATTTCCTATCACAGGAGAAAAGACAGACATAACTAAAATGAGGGGCAAATGTTTCCCTAATTTGAAGTATTAACTAATGCCAGAGGGAAGATGGCAATGATGCACAACCATGTATAGAACTTCCAGGTGTAGAACTGAATTTCATTCTAGGGAAATTAGCCAGAAGAGATGTCAATCATTATAAGCCAAAATCATTCTCACACGTTTCCCTTGAAACAAAAGTATGCCTGCAGTTCCCAGAAGGCACCTCATGGGGATGCCGGCATCAGAGATCAATTGGTTACATGGCATTGCTTTCCATGACATTCCCATAACATTTAACATCAAATGGCAAGTCTATCCAATCATGTTTAGGGTTAAATACAATTTTCTCATGCCATTACAACTATATCAGTTTTTAAATTCCCAGACTCCACTATTCTTTCCTAAAATCTTCTGACATCAGATTGAGAAAAAATTACATTGTAGAATTCTATATAGTTACTGAATGCATGATAATTTACACAAACCTAGAAATCTTTAAAGGACTTTAAGATCCCCACATTCATTGAAGCACAGCTCTGTCTTCCCATCTATGAGGTGATCCCATCTATTTCTTAGTGGTTTCTTCCAATTATGCCAGAAAAATGAGACCTTTTATCAGAGAAACTTGCTGTAAATATTTTTCAGTTATGATTACTATGTATGTCAGGTGCAAACAACAGGACCCTTAGGATGATAAGAGAAAGCTCTAACAGGTTGAGGAAGATGAGGTTGTCCATAGAGTAATCTGGTTAGCAATATCTGGGCATGCTGGGGGAAAAGAAGACCATAACTGAGATAGGGACAAGACCTCTCTCATCTCAGGCCCCCATAAATGTAAGCACAGATAGCCCCCTCCACCCACTCCAAGGCACCACAGATCCAGCACAGATGAGACTCTACCTCCTGGGCTAAGAGATACTTTCCTCTCTGGCTTGGGAACCTGGGGATGTGGGGAAAAGTTGGAGGCCTCAGGGAGAGAAGGCTGAAGGAGGGAATGAGAAAGCATCCTTCAATCTCTTCCCCCTCAAACCTTCCAGTGCCCTCCTAAGTCAGCCCAAGAGCCCTTTCCTGGGACCTTCACTTTTCCTTCACTTCTCCTCCCTCTCCCTATTAATCTGCAATTTTAGCAAGAGCTTGCTGGAAAACTAAATTCAGGGTGAAGAAGAGCTGAGTTCAAATCTTTGGTTCTGCTCACCTAACTTTGTATCAGTTCATTTAAATTCTTCCAGGTTTCTATACCAAATGAGAGTATGTGTTGTTCCTTCTTTGAGCCAATTTAGATTAGAGTAAGGTTCAAGTAGTACCTGACACCTCTACCACCATGTTCCCATACATTTTAAAGTATCCCATATATTAATTCAAGTATCCTCTCATCATTTCTTATAGCCTAATAGTGTTCCCTCAAAATTATATGCTACATATTGTTTAGCCATTCTCCAACTGATGGGCATCTCCTTACTTTCAAATACTTTTCTACCACAAAGAGATGCTATGAATATTTTTGTACATATAAGCCCTTTTCCTTTTTCTTTGATGACTTTGGGATAGAGACCTAGCAGTGGTATTGCTGGATCAAAGGGTATGGGCAGTTTAATGCCCTTCGAGATAGTGCCAAAGTGCTCTACACAGTTGTTAGATCAGTTCACAACTCCACCAGCAGTGCATTAGTGTCATAATTTTCCCACATCCCTTCCAAATTTTGCCATTTTACTTTTGTCATATTAGCTAATCTGATAGGTAGAAGTAGGAACTTGCTGTTTATAAAATGTGTATTTCCCTAGTAAATAGTAATTTGGAGCATTTTTCCACAGGAATATAGATAGCTCTGATATCTTCATTTGAAAGCTTCCAGTTCATATCCTTTGACCAATTTATCATTTGAGGATTGACTTGTATTTTTATCAGCATGACTCACTTTTCTCTACATTTAAGAAATGAGGCATTTCATTGAAGAAATTTGCTGCAATGTTTTTCATACTTATTAGAGTGCCTTTTCTTCCATTCTATTTCCATTTATCCTTTTTCTTTTTCTCATTTCACCTTGTCCCTCCTCAAAGTGTTTTGTTTCTGACTACAGCCTCCTCCAATTTATCCTCCCTTCTGCCAGTCTCCTTTTCCCTTATTCTTTCCCTTCCATATTTCCTCTATGGTAAGTTAAGTTTCTATACTCAATGAAGGTGTGTGTTATTACTTCTTTGAGCCAATTTAGATGAAAGTAAGATGAAAGCAGTACCTGTCACCCCTACCACCATGTTCCCGTACATTTTAAAGTCTTTTCATGGCTCCTTTTTGTGAAATGATTTACCCAACTCTAAATCCCCCTTTCTCCTCAAAATACAACCCTTTTTATAATTTAATTTTATTTTTTAAATATCATTCCATTCCAGTCAAACTCACACATATACACTCTATCTCTGAATACTCCTAACTACCCTGATAATTATAAAACTCTTAGGAGTTACGAGTCTATCTTCCTATATAGGAATGTAAGCAGTTTAACTTTATTGAATCTCTTGGGATTTCTCTTTCTTATTTACCATTTTCATACTTCCCTTCACTCATATTTGAAAATCAAATTTTCTATTCAGCTCTTGTCTTTTCATCAAGAATGCTTGAAAGTCCTCTATTTCATTAAATATCCACCTTTTCCTATGCAGGATTATGCTCAGTTTTACTGGGTAGGTAATTTTTGGTTGTGATCCTAATTCCTTTCTCTCCAGAACATAGGCCCTTTGTGTCTGTAAGGGGATACATTCCAAGACCAAGATAGCTAAAACTGTGGATATAAATGAACTCCTCTTGACCCGTATAGAACATGATATTTATATGTAAAATATATATACTTGTATATAACATGTTTAATTGATGAATTAAACAAACACACAATAAAACATTACTAGCATTCAATATATAAAAAAGGCAGTACATTGTACAATATTATGTAAAGCTGTATATCCATCCCTCCTCCTGCCCCCTTGCTCCCTTCCTTCATGCCCATCACCTCCCAGAATAGAATTCTTTTTCTTGGTTCTCTCTTTTAGGCACTGTCTACTCCAAAAGTTTGTAAGTTTTTGGAGGCCAGGAACTCTTTAATTCTCTCTCATCCCTCTGCCTCTGCCTCTTGCTCTTTTATTAATTATGTCTTAGTGCTTAACACAGTGCATGGCACATAGGGAGTCCTTGCTACATTTTTAAAGTTTGATTCTTAAATGGCTTTGTTCGTTCCTTCCTTCACCTCTATCTTGAGGGATGGTTTGGCCAGAGTGCTCAAGCAAGGACTCCCTGGAGCTTTTCCAGTTCTCAGTTAGCAGGACCACCAGGAGGATGATGATCAGTCCAGCTGAGATGAGGTGGACCAGATTGCCCATAGTGTAATCCAGGACAACAGCATCTGGGGGATGAGAGTTTGTCACTGAGATATGGCTGCCCTGTGCTCAGACCCTATTTCACCTGTGATCACTAAGATCATCTCCCACAAGCACTCAGATCCTCATCCCAGGCCCTCCTTCCTCCCTAACTGGAGATATTCCTTTTATTCCCCTGTTGGTAGACTGGCTCTGTGGATGAGGGAAAGAAATAGGTCTGAGGGGTGGGACAACTTCAAACTTCTTCCTTCCCCAGAGCCCATCCTCTCTTCTCCCCTGATTCCATCCCAGCTCCCTTCTTCCCATTACCTCAGTTTTATACTTCCTCTCCTCACTCCTTCCCCCTCTGCAGCCGGGCTCTTATCTCATAAGTGAACAGAAGCTTCCCCTCCCCCTGCCCAAAGTCTCCAGAGATGTCTTTATTGCCCAGGCTAAGGATCTCAGTCTTTACCCTATACTTGACACTATGGACCACCCTTTCTTGGAAGATCTTCTTTCTCTAGATTGTTATGACATTCTTTCTCTCAGTCCTAATGTCCAGTGGGAGGGAAAGACACCCAGCCCAGTCCTTAGTGGGTTCCCAGTCTTATTCCATAATTCAGTTCTCCAGACTTTTCATTTATCACAAATCAAAATGAACCTAAATCCTACTTTCCCAGGGCTTACATTCTCCTGGAATGTTCATCATATACACAAATAAATCACACATCTGAAGTGGGGGACAAGTTGGAAATCAGGAAAAGTTTCTTGTAGAAAATGCCTCCTAAGTTAAATCTGAGAGACATCTTTGCATTGTAAGAGGAGGAGGTGAGGAGAGAGAGTATTCCAGGCAGGGGACACAGCCTGGGCTCCCAGAGGTGCAAGAAGCATAATAAGGTGCTGCAGAAAAAGTGGTTATAAATGAGGAGAACCTGGAAGAGGCAGAAAGACCCTGACTGGACACCAAGCCCCACTGCCTCCCTCCACCTTCTGTCAGGAATCCTCCAGTTACTCACCTGAGAACCCATTCTCAGATTCAGGACTTGGAGAAGAGGTCCCAGGGAATGAGGAAGGTGCAGGGTTAGGGACTGGTGTAGTATACAGAATTGGGGGTTATAGTTTTTTCTAGCTTTGGCTGAGTTCCAAAAAGCTGTTAGAGGTTTAGAATCTTGAGGAGAGGCAGTTGACTGGATCTTCCGTGAAGGGAGGAAGTCAATGAGCGAGCTCTTAGATTATCTAGCTTCAATATTGAAATTAGGCTAGCATTGATAGATTTACTTAAGAAATTATTATTTTAGATGGACCCTTTATATCTTCCTTTCCCAATACCACCCTGCCTTCCCTCCCTTACCTTAGTGGCTGTGGAGTTTATAAGGAGAGAAATTAGAGAGGAGTTAAATCTGTGAAGAGTTATCTAATTGACAGCATTATTTATAATTTAATCAAATCATCATTTATTTTCTTTTAGATAGCATTTTGTAAAACTGAGTGAGGCAGGTCCTTACTTAGATTCCATCTTTACTTCCCTTCCCCCACCTGAGGTTCCTGAGATAACTGATAGGGCTTTCCTTTAATCCACCTTCCTAACA
>NW_025383171.1:0-2296 GCF_016433145.1 Gracilinanus agilis | reverse complement strand
GCTCTTTTCTCCCATTCCAATAACTCTCTTTTGTAGGCTCAGAAGATATATATTTTAAAACTTATAGTCAAAGATATCAGTACGCTGAGAAGAAACACCGTCTCATTATAGTAATAATCAAACAAGTTTTTTCTTGTATAAAAAGGTATGATGTTGAATAAGAAAGAAATCAGACTCACTTATGTTTGGTGGACTTGATGTACTGGCTTCAATAAGAGAGAAAAGAACAAACAATGACACATTTTAGAGACAAGTTCTAGATGAGAACAAAAAGTTAATACTCCCAACCCACTAAGGAATAAGGGATATACATAGCACAAATCACAAATGATCAACAACAAATTCACACAATACTAGCATCAAGGATCTGGAAAGAACTCTAACAGCCACCTAGAAAACCACATAATATGAAAGAAATCCCAACCATAACAAACTTAGCTCAGGGCTGTCCAATCTCTTTTTGAAATCCTTAAGTTTTCACTTTTCTGTTTAGCTTGTTTAATGCCTCTCTGCAGTGTTGGGTTTGGTCATCAAATTGTCTTTTCAAATCTGTTTTCTTTTTAGTTAGGTATACCTAGAAGTCTTCTGTTTCATTAAATATAAAATTTTTCCCCTGGAGGATTATACTCAGTTTCACTGAGTTTATAATTCTTGGTTGTAATGAAGCCTTCTCTGGTGTTTGAGGTAGGTCTAGCTGTCTTTAGGTTCTTCAGTGTGCACTTCCAGCATGTGAACCAGCTGGCTTCTTGCGGGATGGCTCAGAGCAGTATTTTCCAACTGTATTCTGCTCTCCCTAATTTAGGTTTCCCTGTTGTTTTCTATGTTGGGCTTCTCTTGACTGCCCTTTCATTACCTCTGGCCATGTGCAAGTGGGGAGGGCTGCCATTGAAATGCTTCCTCCCTCTGCCAGTTGCCTCACACTGAGCACAAGGTGACTTCAGGCTCTAAAGTTACCTTCCCTGAGACCTCAGTTGGGCTGGTCATGGGCTGTCCCTTGTCTGCTGTCTTTTGCTTCAGTACTGTTGTGCTTGTGTGGGCTCTGTAAACTCCCTCCAATGCAGCACTCATTAGTCTACTCTCCCCTCTTAACCCAGTGAGAAATGTCCCTCCTGCTTTCCTTTGTCTAGAAGCACTTTATTTTCTATTTTTGTGTGTTTGGAGAGTTTGAGTGAGCTGAGCATCCATTACCCCATCATCTCAGTTCTGATCATGCATCTATCCTCATTCTAAAGTCCAATAAGGCCAAACTAGGGGTCAAGAACTAGAGCTAAGGGCATTTTATTAGAAAAGCATGAAATCCATTTTCAAATTCCAGCTCTTTGCTCCTTACAAGCAAGATGATCATTGACTTATCCCTTAACATGTCTGGCAATCAATTTCCTCATCTATAATAGGTATAATAAGTTGGGTTAGATGTCATGATCCTTCAAGCTCTAGTCTTCCTTGATTCTACATCGAGAAACTGAGTACCATCAATGGAATGGTGGAGTAATTTTTGTCTGAACAATATGTTTGATAATTGTGCCACCGGGATAAATGACCATAACTGATCCCTTTAACTTAAAGTGAAGGAAAGGTGTTTTCCAAAGAGAGCTCTCTAAACAGCATACACACATAATCTACCAGAAAAAGGTTTTTTCATGTCCACAGGGCTTTACCTTGATCAGATTTAAAGGAATATTCCCTTGCTTGAGAAAAAAAGAAATTGGATTCCTAACTTTTGTAGGAAAACGTGGCACCTTTGATTCTTTTGAAATTTTCAAGTAATCATGAAGGGATGTATATGATAGGATCATAGGATAATACATTTATAGCTAAAAGATGCATTAAAAGTTATCTAGTCTGTCCATTTCCTTTGACCTAAAAGGAAACAGATCTG
The DNA here is from genome assembly GCF_016433145.1 of Gracilinanus agilis. Taxonomy (NCBI): domain Eukaryota; kingdom Metazoa; phylum Chordata; class Mammalia; order Didelphimorphia; family Didelphidae; genus Gracilinanus; species Gracilinanus agilis. Next base: position 417 of record NW_025383171.1, on the reverse strand, counting down.
GTAGAATTATGTAACTTNTGGATCAAGAAAGTGATCTGAATACATCTACTAATTGTTCCAATTCCTCAATGTTAATTATTGTGCTGTGACTCAAAACCTATCATACATATGATTGAGTTTGAAGCTTCTTACAAAAAAGACCCTCACCAAAGAACTGGAGGATGTAATGATTAATCCCCATGCAACTTTCCTACTTTCCAAATATTCATTATTCCTAGAACATGGAAATGCCATCTAGTTTGAAACTGTATGCAGGAATTATTTTGGATGTGAGTAGCTCAATACTAATTTTTTGTGGGATAAACAAGATCATCTTTTAGATGTTAATTATATTTCCATAGAAATATTTTCCTTTCATCTTATGGAGTACTAAATTTCTTTCCATTCATATTTCTCTTGGTTGTCTTTTCCTTCCTT
>NW_025383170.1:0-7610 GCF_016433145.1 Gracilinanus agilis | reverse complement strand
TAGTTTGGTAGGATGTCTCATCATTGTCATTCTCTTCAATGAAATTGTTGATTGTTTCTATGATTTCTTCTTTGACAATTTGGTTTTGAAGAATCATATTGTTTAATTTCCAATTGGTTTTTGACTTGCCTGTCCAGGTGCCCTTACTGATTATTATTTTTATCGCATTATGATCTGAGAAGGTTACATTTATTATATCTGCTCTTTTGCATTTGTTTGCCATGATTCTATGCCCTATTACATGGTCAATCTTTGTAAATGTACCATGTGCAGCTGAAAAGAAGGTGTATTCCTTTTTGTCCCTATTTATTTTTCTCCACATATCAATTAGATCTAATTTTTCTAGGACTTCATTCATCTCTCTTACCTCTTTCTTATTTATTTTTTGGTTTGATTTATCTAGATCTGAAAGAGGAATATTTAGATCTCCCACTATTATGGTTTTACTATCTATTTCCTTCTTGAGCTCTGCCAGTTTCTCCTTTAAGAATTTGGATGCTCTACCACTTGGTGCATATATATTGAGCAGTGTTATTTCCTCATTGTTTATACTGCCTTTAATCAGGATGTAATGACCTTCCCTGTCTTTTTTAATCATACCTATTTTTACTTTGGCTTTGTCAGAGATCATGATAGCCACTCCTGCCTTCTTTTTCTCATTTGATGCCCAAAAGATTTTGCTCATACCCTTAACCTTGAACTTGTGTGTGTCTACCCACCTCATATGTGTTTCTTGTAGACAACCTATGGTAGGATTTTGGTTTCTGAACCACTCTGCTATTTGCTTCCGTTTTATGAGTGAGTTCATCCCGTTCACATTCAGAGTTACAATTGTTAGTTGTGTATTCACTGACATTTTTTGTATCCTCCCCTAGACCCACTCCTTCTTATTGCACTATTTTCTTTTACACCAGTGGTTTGCTTTCAGCCAGTATCCCTTATCCCCTCCCTTGATTGACTTCCCTTTCTGTCCCCTCCCTTGTTGTTCCCTTATTTTTGTTTTTTCTTTTTAAAGACCGAATGAATTCCCTCCCCCTTCTTCTTCCCTCCCTTTTTGGCCTCCCCACTCCCCTGCTCCCTTTGGTTTATCCCTTCTGACTTTCTCAGTAGGGTTAGATGGAGTTTTTTATCCAGATGGATAATAAAGCTACTCTTCCTTCTCCGGGTTGATTATACTGAGAGTAAGGTTTGATTATTACCTCTTAATGCTCTCTTCCTCTCCTTCTTATGGTAGTATTTATCCCCTCCCCTTCCCATGCACTCTTTGTGTGTAATAGAATATCTTATTTTTCTTATTTACTCGGATTTTTCTTGGTGTCCCCTACTCTTCCTCCCCTCTTTCCCACCCCCCATGTCATCTTAGACCATTTAGTATCCTGTCCTCTCCCTATGAATTATTCTTCTGGTTGCTATAATAGTGAATATTATAATAGTATATAGAGTTCACTTCAGAGAATTATACATAGCATTTCTCCACCTAGTAATACAGATACTTAGATCTTATTTATGCCCTTAAAGAGTCAAGCTTAAAAGACTATGAGTTTTCTTTCTTTTCCCTCTGTTTCTTATTTACCTTTTCATCATCTTTCTCTTGATATCTGTGGTTGAGTGTCAAACTTTCCAATTAGTCCCGGTCTCTTTTGTGCAAAAACTTGGAATTCTTCAATTTTGTTGAATGCCCATACTTTCCCCTGAAAGTATATGGTTAGTTTCGCTGGGTAGTTGATCCGTGGTTGCAGGCCCAGCTCTCTTGCCTTTCTGAATATTGTATTCCAAGCCTTGCGTTCTTTTAGTGTTGAGGCTGCCAGATCCTGTGTGATCCTTATTGGTGCTCCTTGATATTTGAATTGTCTCTTTCTGGCTTCTTGTAAGATTTTTTCTTTGACTCGAAAGCTCTTCAATTTCGCTATTATATTTCTGGGTGTTGACTTTTCTGGGTCCAGTTTAGAGGGTGTTCTATGGATCCTTTCAATGTCTATATTGCCCTCTTGTTGTAGAACTTCAGGGCAATTTTGCTGAATAATTTCTTTGAGTATGGAGTCCATGTTTTTATTAATTTCTGCCTTTTCTGGAATACCAATGATTCTCAAGTTATCTCTTCTAGACTGGTTTTCTTGGTCTGTCACTCTCTCCTTGAGATATTTCATGTTTCCTTCTATTTTATCAGTCTTTTGACTTTGTTTTATTTGTTCTTGTTGTCTTGAGAGATCATTGGTTTCTAAATGTTCGATTCTAGCCTTTAAGGACTGGTTTTCGGCTTTAATGTTTTGGTTTTCGGCTTTAATGTTTTGGTTTTCCTTTTCAATCTGGTCATTTTTGGTCTTCAGTTGTCTTGTCTCACTTTCCAATTGCGAAATTCTGCCTTTTAAACTGTTATTTTCTTGCCAGATTTCTTCCATCTTCCTTAGCATTTCATTTTTAAACTCTTCCATAACTTGTGACCAGCTTTCATTTTTTTGGGGAGGTTTGGATTTTTGTTTTCCCTCCTCTGTTGTCTGGATTTTCTCTGTGTAGAAGTTGTCCAGTGTTCCAGAGTTTCTCTTGATGGTCTTTTTCTTCTGGATTTCCTTATTGCTGGCCATTGTTAGCCCCGCCCCTTTTCCGCTTTGTCTTTGCACTCCGGGTCTGCCTGGGCCTTGCAAGCTTGGGGGGTGGGGGGGGCCTCCGGTCTCCTTGTCCTCTGGGTCAGGCCTCCTGGTAGTTCCCGGTCTGCCCCTCTGCCCAAGGTTCCTTCAGCAGTCTTTGGGGCTGCTTCCACAGCTGCGCTCAGGTCTGCACGGGGTCCTCACTGGAGGTCCAAGCCTGGGCTGGAGATCGTTATTCAAGCCTAGGGCACTGCCTTTGCCTGCGCTGATGCTCTTAGGGCCCTGCTTTCACCCCCGCAGAAGGTAGTGAAAGTCCGTGGGCTGGAGATCTTTATTCGCACCTGAGGCGATGCCTTCAGTGCTTGGGAAAGGCCGTGTTTTAGGGGCCTTTGTCCAGGCCGGAGGCGGTGCCTTCACCCACGTGGGCGCTCAGGGAGAGTCCCAGCCATCTGGGGTCCCTCGTCTTGCAGCGCACAGGTACGGGCTCAGGGGCTGCCAGTGATTATCTGGTTGCCCCAGTCCTGTCTACCCGCTTGTGCGGTGTGGGGGGTGGGGGAGGGGCTTCTTCCTCTCGTGTTTTAGTGTGAACTGTTTCACCCCTTTAAAGTGTGGAAATGCCCCGATTCTGCGTACCTTCAATGCTGCGCTCTGTTGTGGGGTTCCTTCGTTCCTCTGGACTCGTTTTTTATTTCCCCTTGAGGGGTTCTGTGTGGTTCGGTCAGGAGAGGTCTAGCAGCTGCTCCTTACTCTGCCGCCATCTTAACCGGAAGTCTCCTCACTCTCTCTTTTAAAGTTATTTAAGTTCAGTGGAAAGATAAAAAGTCAGGATGATTGGGGAATGCAGTGGATGACCTTGACATCTTTGATGTCTGATTTCTGTATTTGCCAGTCATCCTGAGTGAGGAAGACCTCAGTTCAAATTCAGTCTCAAACACTCATTAATTATATGACCTTGGGCAAATCATTTAACCTGTTTGTCTTAATCCACTGGCAAAGGAAATGATAAACCATTTCAGTATCTTTCCCAAGAAAACTCCATAGCATTAGATGGAAGGTAACCTTAGAGGGAGAGGAAAGTTCTTGAAGCTCATGATGAAGAAGGAAGCCTATCACAGGCAGTTTTTAGCTAAGTTTTGAAGGAAGTTAGAGAATCTAATGGGCAAAGGGGAGAGGACTCTACGTGTATAGACATAGTCACTATGAAGGCATGGAATGGGAGATGACGTGTCCTGTCATTAATAGCAAGTGGGTTAATATGGCTGATCTATAGAAGTACATGAAGAGGAGTAAAGTGTAAGATGAATCAAGATGTTTAAGAAAAAATATTTTGCCACCATTTAAGGGTATGGTAGAGACTGGTCTCACAGGCAGAATCAGATCAAATGCAGATTTATGGCCCCTCTTTGTCTACTTCTAGAGGAGGAAGAGCACTGAAATAGGAGTCAAGAAATCTGAATTCTAGTTCTAGCTTGGCTACTAGCTTGCTATAACCTTGTATAAGCCACTTTGCCTCAATATACCTCAGTTTCCTCATCTGGATAGTAAGGGATCAGGACAAAGATCTCCAAGGTCCCTTCCAGCTCTAATATATGTAATTGTGCATGTGCACATGAACATCTTGACCTTTCTTGCTTTATATCTCACTGACACCCTCAAATTGGTTCTGGTATAACCTGCTTAGCTGGGGGGGGCAGTAGCAGGGATCTACCTATATAGTATAGGCTCTAACATTTTCAAGTCATGGACCCCTTTGGTAGCCTGGTGAAGCCAAAGAACCTGTTCTCAGTATAATGTTTCTAAATGGATAAAATACTTACAGTTACAAAGGAGAACAATGTTAATGAAATAGTCACCAAAATATATTTTTAAAAAGGAAAGTTTATGGACCCCAAGTTAAGAACCTCTGACTTAGTTACTGATTAAATGTAGGCAATGAAGAAGAACATAGAGGTAGAGATAACATTAAGTTTTTTTGCCACCTATACCCAGGGCTCTAATAGGTGAATTTACGTCTTATTTTAGCTGAAATCAGCATAACCCCCAGCCATTTTCAAATCTGACCCCTACTCCTTTCTACCTCTCTATTAACAATCAATCAATGAACCAACATTTATTAAGCATCTACCACATACCAGGCAGAATGCTAAGTACTGGGGATACAAAAGAGGCAAAAAAACAATCCTTGTCCTCAAGAAGCTTATAATTTAATGAGAGGAGACAACACGCAAATAAATATAGACAAAGCAAGTTATGTAAGGGATAATTTTTTAAAAAATTAACAGAAGGAGGACACTAGAATTAAAGGCAGCTAGAGAAGGATTCCAGTAAAGACAAGATTAAATTTGGAAAGCTACGGAAGGTCAATAGATTCACTTGGAGAGGGAGAACATTTCAGGAGTAGGGGAAAGGCAGAGAAAATGTTCCAATTAGAAAGATGGAATATCTTCTTCATGGAACACCCAGGAGGATAGTATTACTGCATCATTATGTACTATCTGCTCCAATGACAATGTCAAGTCAAAAAGTATTTAATAAGTGTCTACTATGTGCCAGGCATTGAGTTAAGCAATGGGCTTCATGAATGCAGGAATTGCCTTTCTTGATTACACAGTACTTGTTTCTCCTTCGCTAAGCATCATGCTAGGAACATAGGATGTGATTTACAAAAGAAGAAGAAGAAGAAGAAGAAGAAGAAGAAGAAGAAGAAGAAGAANAAGAAGAAGAAGAAGAAGAAGAAGAAGAAGAAGAAGAAGAAGAAGAAGAAGAAGAAGCCGTCAAAATGAGTAGTTTTTTGAACAAGTAGGTTCTGAGGGAAGAGTTCCCAATGATAGATATTACCAATAATTGAAGCTAAAATTATTTTTAAAAATGTATCTATGTGTAAATATATGTAAATATGCATGTAAATGTGTCTATGTGTAAATACATATACACAGATACATTTATATACATATATTTATGGAGAGAGAGAGAGGTTGATAGACAGAAAATGTTTAGGCATTTATTAAGCATTTTCTATGTGCCTAGAGGAGCTTATATTACATTGAAGGAAAACAACTTGTAATGGGTATCTATGTCTAAAAGAGGAATAGGGTTTGGTTTGTAAATGGTGGACAAAGACAGATTCCAGGATAAGTCAAAAGCTATCTTTTAAGAGCCCAGCATCTCAGGGGAAGAATCCAAAATTGTGCTGGGGGAAAAGAGGATATAGAGAATGATGACCAAAATGGAAATGACAAGGTATAGAGGAATCTTTTCTCAGTATAGCCTTTCCTATCTATAAGACAGCTAAGGGATTCCCTAAAGGACTCCTTTAGATGGTATCATTTCTTGGTATTTTAAACACATTTCAATTTACAAAAAATAACAAAAGCAAAACCAAACAAAAGATCTCATTCTGAAACATATATTATATAAATCAAGGCAAAACTGTAACCATTAATGGTAGGTTTAATGGAATCCAATTCTTAACTATATTCTTCCCTCATTCTTTTAATCATGGGTTGTAGACTGTAATGATGGAATGACCTAACTCAGAGATTATCTCTGCTCTGTAATCAGACCGTGCTGCTATAATGCTACATTAATGGACCTTCTCTGTGTTTGCTCTATAAAGCCCTAAAACAACAATAAGAAGAACAAAACAAAACAAAATTAATTCAGGATTTATTGCAGGCAGAGGAACAAAAAACTACTAGCAGTAGCCTTGGAAACACCCTTTGCTGAGTGTTTCCTCTAAAGCCGTTAGGTCATTTAGTCATTCAACAAACATTTACTAAGTTTAGTGTACTGTACTAGGGGTTGCCAGGAAAGACAAAGTTTAGATAAGACTGGTTCCTGGTATCCAGGAGCCAGGAGGGAGATGAATACATGAAATCAGGAACTCTGTTGGAGATTTTTCCTCTGACACTTTACTTGATATGTGATCATAGGCAAGGCAAGTCCTATCTATAAAAATACTGTCTATGTGACTCTAGAGAAGCTACTTATCGATAGAGCACCTCTTGGTGCTAAGGCAGCAACTCAAACTGTAAATAGCAAAGAAGGTGCTAATCTGTATTGGTGGAGAATTTTCCTAGTCTGAGAGTCTCCTATACTAATATCATAGATGCAATGTCTAACCCTCTTATAATTCCTGTGCAGTATCATGTGATGTCCTCAAAAAGGGACAAAACAAAATGTTATTAGTGAACAGAGTAGGAATGTGACTATTAACATGGGGGGAGAATTGGCATTTGATTAGGACTTTTAAAGATAGGTAGGAAAGGAAGGAAGGACACAGGTAAAGGTTATAGTTCATGTTTGAGAAAGGGGATAATAACAATAGTTAGTATAAGTAGATCACTGAGTATGTGGAAATAAATAATTTGAGAAAAGGTTGGAAGGGTAGGTTAGCAACAGAATTCCACGAAGAGAAATTTGAATTTTATTTGGTAGGCTGTAGGAATCTACAGAATATTTTTGATCTGGGCAGAGGTTATAATCATATCTTGGCAAGCAAAGAATATCCTAGTGCTATAAGCAGTATAGGATTGGAGTTGTTCAGTCATTTCAGTTGTGCCTAAGTTTTCATGACCCCACTTGGGAAGCTCTTATGTTTTGTTTTGTTTTGTTTTGAGTGACTTGCCATTTCCTTCTCCAGCTCATTTTATAGATGAGGAAACTGAGGCAAATGGGCTTAAGTGACTTGTCCAGGATCACACAGTTAGTCAGTGTCTGAGGACAGATTTGAACTCAGGAAATAGTCTTCCTGACTCCAGGCCCAGCACACTATCCATTGCACCATCTAACTGCCCTGAAGGGTTAGAATAGGGAGAGTAAAAGAAGAAAAACCCCGATAGGAGGACATTAGAATAGTCTAGGTGAGAAGTAATAAGGATAGTTTCTTTTAAAAAAAACTTCATTTGTTTATTTGTTACATTAAAGTTCCCAGGTATCTCCCTCCCTCCCTCTCCTCCCTGATCTAAAGAAGAACTCATTTAATTCTCTCTCTCTCTCTCTCTCTCTCTCTCTCTCTCTCTCTCT
>NW_025383169.1:0-12341 GCF_016433145.1 Gracilinanus agilis | reverse complement strand
CCTCTATATCTATTAAAACAGTAGGTTTGCATAGTGGATAGGACATTAGACTTAGGGTTCAGCAGCCTTGAGTTCAAACTCTGCTTTGGACAGTTATTAGCTCTGTAACCCTAAGAAAGCCACTCTCTGTGTGCTATTAGTTTTCTGATCTGTAAAACAAAGAGATTGAATTCAATGGCTTCTAAGATTCCTTCCAACTCTGAGCTGATGATCCCATGCTTCATTTTCCTCCTACTTGCTAACAGGAAATTTTTGTTCAAGTCAGGCATGTCTTTTTTCTATATGAAATGAATATTTCTGGTCAAGTCAATGAGCATTTATTGACCACTTACCATATATGAGGCACTATGCTAAGCAGAGAGGGGCAAAAACACTGCTTACCATCAAGGAGTTTATAATCTAATAAAGAGAAAAAATATTCAAACAAACAATTAAATATAGGTGAATATAGGGCAGCAAAGGACAGGCATTAACATTAAGGTAGGCTGGGAAAGGCTTCTTATAGAAGGCTAGATTTTAGCTGAGACTTTAAGGAGACCAGAAGGTAAAGAGAAAGAGGGAGGAAATTACGGACATCGAGAACAGCCAGAGATAATGCATGGTGTCACATGGAAGCAACAGCAAAGACACCACTGTCACTGAAAAGGGACAGAATAAATGGAGAGAATTCAAGTGTCAAAAGACTGGAAAGGTTGGAAGTGGTGAAGCTATGAATGACTTTAAGTCAGTGAGAGAGGGGCAGCTGGGTAGCACAGAGCACCACGCCCAGAATCAGGAAGTCCTGAGTTCAAATCCGACTTCAGACCCTTCCTGTGTGATACTGGACAAGTTACTTAACCTTGATTGCCCAGCTTTTGCCATTCTTCTGTCTTAGAACTGGCACTAATACAGAAAGTAAGGGTTGTTGTTTTTTTTTTTTTAAAGAAAATGAGATGATTTCAGATGAAATTTCACTTTTTCTGTAGAGCCTTTCCTGACCATTAGAGAAGCTGTTTTTTAAGACCTGTGCTTGTACCAGCTACCTCACATTTTATGAAGTAATACTTTATAAACTATAAAGCAGTATATAAATATGAGTTGCTTTGATGATTACTAGGGGCACCTAGGTGGCACAATGGATAGAGTGTTGGACCTGGAGTCAGGAAGACTCATCATCCTAATTTCAAATCTGAACTCAGACTCTTACTAGCTCTGAGACCCAAGCCAAGTCACGTAACCCTGTTTGACTCAGTTTCCTCAGCCATAAAATGAGCTGGGAAAGGAAATAGCAATCCACTTCTATATCTTTGCCAAGAAGACACCAAACAGAATCATGAAGAGTTGGAAATGCCTGTAAAGCAACTCAACAGCAACAAACAAGGATCAATATTGACACCTTAGTGAAAGCCTCAGTGATCACTAAGGATCATCCCCTGATTTTATAGCTAAGGAATTTTAATGCTCAGAGAGTAATCTGACCAAGGACTCATAACCAGTGATAGAACTGGAACTACAACCCAGGTACTCTACTCCAATTTTCAAGGTTCCTTCCGAACAAGAAGAGGGTAGTGCTTTGAAGTTTGCAAAGTGTTTTTTATATGATTATCCATTTTATCCTCATAATAATCCTTGGAGGTAGGTGCTATTATGACCCTTTTTGACAGATAAGGAAACTGAGCCTGACTAGTAATTAAGTTATTTATAAGTGTCTGGGAGATGATTTGAATTCGTGAGTTAGAGTCTAGCATTCCACTTGTTTTCCACCAAATATCTTAGGTGCCACTAACATCTCTATTGTGTAATTTAACATTTAATAATATATTCTTTTCTAGTTGTTTTGCAACTTTTAGAGTTGACTAATAAGATAACTGGTTCTATAGGGTGAGCGATCATATCTAGCACTCTTTTGGTGTTTGTATTTCAGGCCCTACTATGGTAGATGCTTTAAAAACACTCATCAGTTATGAAATATGTGTTACTCCTTGTTAGCATTTATTTAATTTTTGCTATCACGCTATCCAGGAAATACTAATTCATAGATAAATTAAATAGTTTAAGCTATGAAAGAAATATGTCTCTAGTACATAGTGGTATCACATCTTTTTGTAGCTTTCTCACAAATGAGTCACCCAACTTCGATCTATCCTAAGTCCAATCCTCTTTCAACAGACTCTTAAGTGAGATCAAGCTTCCTACTTGATGCCATATGTTGTGTATAAAATAACACTTAATAAAATCTAGTGTTCATATTGCACCTATTATCTTAATGTGCTAGGCAATTAATAAATATTACCATAGGTGTTCCTCATAACAGCCCTGAGAGGGAGGTGTTATTATTGTCCCTGTTTTACGGTTGAAGAAACCTAGGCAAACAGAGGTTAAATGAATCACCGAAGGTCATACAGATAACAAGTGTCTGAGGCTAGATTTGAACTCGAATCTTACTGACTACAGTTTCAGCACCCTTTCCACCGTGCCACCTAGCTGGAGCTAACTTTGGAGTTCAATGTTTACAATATCATTCTGTGTCTCCTTGATTTTATCTTCCTTGACTGTTTCTTTTATTTTCCCTTCCTCTAGGATTTCTTCCCCTGTGTTTCTTCTGGGTCTGTTCAAAAACGTGCATAATTGAAGCCAGAGGTTATGAAGTCCAACCTAGATGGCCTCGCGGACACCACCTTCCGGACCATCACAACAGATCTCCTCTACGCAGGCTCTAACGATATTCAGTACGAAGATATCAAAGGCAACATGGCGTCCAAACTAGGATACTTCCCACAGAAATTCCCTTTAACATCTTTTAGGGGTAGTCCATTCCAAGAAAAAATGACTGCAGGAGATAATCCCCAATTAATTCCATCAGACCAGATAAATATCACAGAATTTTACAACAACAAATCTTTATCCTCCTATAAGGATAATGAGGAGAATATCCAATGTGGAGAGAACTTCATGGACATGGAATGCTTCATGATTCTAAATCCTAGTCAGCAGCTGGCCATTGCGGTGTTGTCCCTCACACTGGGCACTTTCACAGTCCTGGAGAACCTGTTGGTGCTGTGCGTCATCCTTCACTCCCGCAGCCTCCGCTGTCGACCCTCCTATCACTTTATCGGTAGCCTGGCAGTGGCAGACCTCCTGGGGAGTGTCATTTTTGTCTACAGTTTCGTTGACTTTCATGTGTTCCATAGGAAAGATAGCCCAAATGTATTTTTGTTCAAATTGGGTGGAGTAACAGCTTCCTTCACAGCCTCGGTTGGCAGTCTCTTCCTCACGGCCATTGACAGATATATATCCATTCACAGGCCACTTGCTTATAAAAGGATCGTCACCAGACCAAAAGCTGTCGTAGCATTTTGTGTCATGTGGACCATCGCCATCGTGATTGCTGTGCTCCCCCTGCTAGGATGGAATTGTAAGAAGCTCCAGTCTGTTTGCTCAGACATCTTTCCTCTTATTGATGAAACCTACTTGATGTTCTGGATTGGAGTCACTAGTGTTCTGCTTCTGTTCATTGTGTACGCCTATGTTTATATATTATGGAAAGCACATAGCCACGCAGTCAGAATGATCCAACGCGGCACCCAAAAGAGCATCATTATTCACACATCAGAGGATGGCAAGGTCCAGGTCACTAGACCTGACCAAACCCGCATGGACATCAGGTTAGCGAAAACCCTTGTCCTCATTCTGGTGGTCCTGATCATATGCTGGGGTCCGCTGCTTGCCATCATGGTCTATGATGTCTTTGGGAAAATGAACAAACTCATTAAGACAGTGTTCGCTTTCTGCAGTATGCTCTGCCTACTGAATTCTACCGTGAACCCTATTATATATGCTCTGAGGAGCAAGGACCTGAGGCATGCTTTCCGGAGCATGTTCCCTACTTGTGAAGGCACAGCACAGCCCCTCGATAACAGTATGGGGGAATCCGACTGCCCGCACAAACATGCAAATAGTGCAGGCAACGTTCACAGGGCTGCTGAAAGTTGCATCAAGAGTACAGTTAAGATTGCCAAAGTAACCATGTCTGTGTCTACGGATACCTCGGCTGAGGCGTTGTGAGCTGAAGACTTCTCAGCCACATTGGGAGAAAAGAAACTAGGCTTTTTTTGTTTGTTTGTTTGTTTGTTTGTTTAAAGGAGTCTATCTTCTCATATTTTTAAGTTTACTATATTTAATTAAAAGGTATTCATCACAACCATCATTAGTCATTTTAAATGATGAGAAATGAAAAGACAATTCTTAAAAGGTTTTACACTTAAGAAAGTCAGTTTGTTCTTTTTTTTTTAAAGCATGTTACTTGAGTCACCCATGTTTGACTAAATAAAGGAAAATGATCTGGTGAAATAATGGAACATTTGTAGGGGAACATGATCGAAACTTTAAGTAGTTGTTTGAAAAATCCCATCAAATGAGTAAAGCCTTTGTAACCATAACTTTCATGCTAGTGTAAAATGTATTTGATGTCTATAAGTAAGAGGTTTCTGTTTTCCCCCTAAAAGCTGCAGTACAGAATTAGAAATATTTTGTAAAACTGTATTGTCCTGTAAACTGTGTACTGATGTTTATTACATGTTATTTATATTGGTCTATGGGCAATATGGAAAGAAACAGACTTCCATGGAAATAGTACAGAATATGCAGTGGTTAAGTCCTAGTGAAAACCATCATTTGCCAATCATCTAGACTTTGACTTTAGAAATCTTACACGTCATCTCCAATATTTTCATTCTCTGTTAACACAACATAAGAATAGCAGGAGCATAAAGAATCATTCCCTGTAAGAACAATATTTGTTAATCTCAACTTTGCAACTTGAAGTTGCAATTTTAAGTTTTAAAATAATTCAGTTTGCATTTTCTAATCACATTTAGTTAGTGTCTTCTGGACTATTGCTGTTTGATTGTGTAATGTATGACTCTAAGAACTGATGAACAAAGGATTAGTGGCGTCTTTGACCAACCCCTAATTTTTCCCTTAAGTCTTTAGCTATCCCCAGACCTCTTAAGACAGCATGTGTCAATCTTAATGTAAGGTGTTATCACTGTGCTGTTGACGTATACTTGAAGAGTATTACATTCTTATATTCCAGGTTTAAGTAGATTCTCTGCCTGGGAGGCCAAATAAGAGTCTTCATTTTTTTAATTGAAAAGAAGTATTGTCTGGATTAGCAAAAGTGTACTATGTGAGTGTGAATTTCCGTGTGTGTGTGTGTATGTGTGTTTGTGTGTAGACCGTAAATGTGTTTGTCACAGTGATATTTTAAAGTTAGAAAACTGTGACTAGGTGTAAATTGTATTACTTGTTGCGCTCTTTGCACATGAATTCAGTTTCTAAAATTGAGTTCTTTTCAAACATCTTGGTAATGAAACTACAGACTGCAAAAATTCAGAAAATTTTCATCCACTTTGAGAAAATATGCCACGCATTAAAAAATATCCATTAGTGTTACTCAAGAACAATACTTAACAAGGAACAAGTGATTAATTATATCCCATGAAAATCCTGTATTTTCAGTGTTAATTTCCCGACTCGGGGCACAGAACATTAAAAAAAAAAAATAAAAGGAGGCAACAATGGTAGAATAAATGGATAGAGGGAAAGCCTCAGCATCGGGGAGATATGGGTTCAAAGGTTTTCTCTGACATATACTTGTTACGTGACCCTGGACAAGTCACATAAGCTCTGAGTGCTCTAGGCAAATGTCAAGGATGATAAGTTGCAGAATAGTTGCCTATTGACATTGGTAGGTAGGGCTTCCTCATTTGGGAGTTCTGTCCTCATCTGTCCCTAAGGAGGCAGAACTCATTAAAAGGATGAACTTGCCTCACTAAACCTGAGCCATTTAAAAATAAAAGAAGTAGTAGTTCATCTAACTTTTGTAAATCCCAGTTTTAATAGCACTAAAGAGGTCTCAGGCTTTCTTCAAATCCACCTCTAATGAGGCATGACTGCCCATCACAGCCTACATGGGCACAAGAAGATAGTGGGTTGGGCAGTATATTTAGATACTGAAGGGATGCAGTCTTGATTATTGGAGCTTGACTCACTTTTAAAGCTCAAATCAGCAAAATCACCCCTCTCTTTTACCTTGATTGACTTGGCAGATGCATAGACTTCTCTTGCTTTTCCTGTGCAAATTCTGCTTTTTCTAAGACTTCTGTCCTGTTCCTGGCAGTTGACTGAGATTTATTGACAGGTAAAGGTTGGAAATGAGGCTTTTTTTAGGCCCCAATCTTTTATTCCTTCATGGTGTCATAGGGGCCCAGAAATGGGCATTCTGTCAAGGAAAAATGGGATTTCTTAAGAAGCTGCTAAACCCTGATGGATTTTATTTATAAACAATCTTCCCTTCTTCCAGAGACAAATCATTACTCCTGCAGCACCCTGAGGCCAGGTCTGTACAGCAAAGGTGAAATGGAAAGCTTGCAATTATCTGGCAGATTCAGGGAAAAAAATTGTTTCTCCACCATTCCTAACCCTACCCCCCCCCAATTCTCCCATCCCACAATTATGGTCTATGACCAATCTGTTCTGTGGCCAAAACTGAAATTGTCTGATTGCATATCTCAGAGTTGCTCAAAATCTCCAGATCTGCGGATCTCTGGTCTGTATGGAGGAGACTTTAGAGTGATACTGTAGTATAATTTCCTTCTAGAAGAAAAAAAAGGCTGATTTATAAATAAATTCTAAGAGGGCTTAATAGCCCTTAAAAAAAACAGCCATTCTTTTGCCCTGAATTATCCGATGTGGTTATCTGCATAGTTCAGAAATCACCAGGTAGCTACCAGTTCTCAGCTCTGTTATGAAACTCTGGCCTCAGTGAAAGTGAGTAGTAGGAGTTGTTGGATGAAATCCAATCATTGAAGAAAGAAAAAAATCTAAGATCTTCTTTTTTGAAACTGTGTTCTTGTGAATTCAATGCAGATTTTGTAAATTTGTTGTGCTTTCAAATTCTAAATTGTATGTAATAAACCAAGGGATGATGGGGCTGTCAGCACTAAACTTGGTGCTTTATCTATATCATAAGAAATAGCATCTTGTGAGATACTACCATGTACCTGTTACAATAACTTACATGCATACATCCTAAACTAGTTCTGCACACTTTGCCTTTTAAAAAAAAATCACTTGCTAACTCAAGTGACTAAAACATACTCCCTGTCGAATATATTCCCTAAATGACAATTAATTAACGAATCAATTCCTAAAGCAAAACTAGTTTCTTTAATGTGGTTTACATGTGAGTATGCTTTAGGCGATCCTGCTTTGCAGTCATCCGCTTTCCATTGGTGATTAAAAATGATCCAAACAACTCACAGGTCTTAGTCCCAAACACTTTGCCATTGTGCGCCATAGTTCACAAAGGGCCATCCTCCCAGTTGACTTTACTTCTTTTTAGGAGTTGACCCAAGCACAGGCTTCCTTTGGTCTGGTCTTCACAGCTGCAATCGACCCAGGAACTGCTCACCAAGCCCAGATTTCTTTCATTATGTGTCTGTGTGTGTAATGTAAAAGAAACTTGAGGTTTAGGATGGGCTAATTTATGCAGATTGCTTACCTAAACACCAGCCAATTGCCAGGACCCCATAAAACTGTGTAATGGCACCATCAGAAGCCAAGGAAACTCTGGTGCTTCCGATCACTTCTGCGAGAAATAAGCAGCCCTGTTGGCTGCGGGACGGTTTGGCCCTGCTTAAATAGCACTGTAGTTATCATTCTATCTGTCCATTTCTGGTGTTTCATATCTGTAAAAGAGACCACCTATCTCGTGTGCAAAATTAGACTCCTCATGATCTAATTGTATATTTGTATGATATTTTAAGATCTCCTAAATGCTGTGCTATGGCTAAAAATGGTGTTTTTTTTTTTTCTTCTTGCACTGGCCCTCGATGAAATGTTAACGTTACCTACTGTAACATAGACAAGACATTTTATCTACTGATTTGGGCTGAATGTATGTAAATAAGTTTTTAAAAAAAAGCCAGATGTGTAAGCAGTGGCCTAAAAATCAGTGCTTTTCAGATAGGGCAGTGTGTTTAAGTTGCTATGGCCACCTAAAAACTATCTTCAGCTAGACTCCATGTACTGGGTGCTGGGGACATGGAGTTCCCCAAGAAGGAAAGCATTTTCTTGTAGTAATAAGCAGCTGAGATGCTGGATTATCTGAACTTTCATTTCTAATGTTTCAAAGTGGAGAACACAACTCTTTATTGTCTGTAAATCTAACATTATTACTTTCTCTTAGAAGAATATTGTATTGTTAGATGTTTGTTGAGCTGGTAACATCCCTGCAACCGCTGCAATATCCTTGTTAGTAATCTGTATGAAACTTTGTATACAAGTTCTGGTAAAATTGTCATTAAAAGTAGCTTCAACCATTCAACTATCTATGGCAGAGTCATATTTCTCTACTATCTACTAAGCCCTGATCGAATTTTATTTCTATTATGTAATGAAACATGCAAAGAAGAAACGTTTCATCATGCCCATAATTCTCAGAATTTAAAACTGCAATCAAATAAAACCCAATACTATCCTGGAGGACTCAAGGTGCCCTTGGAAGCTACTTTCTCATTGCATGTGATAACATTAAAAGAATATGAAATTCATATTAATCTCTTCCAGATTTATAGACAAATTTGCAAGGTCCACAATGGAATAGACATTTTCTGGGGGAAAGGGCAAAGGAATATATAGAAAATTAGCCAATTGTGTACACACACACACACACACACACACACACACACACACATCCTCAATCAACAGTAATGAAAAATATCAAGTCACCAAAAAAGTATTTATTCACTGAGGCTTAGGAGAAGTCCAGTAAATTAAAACAAATTGATTATTTGCATTGTGTATGAACACAGTAAAATCTAACTTATCACTATACATTGCTAAAACAGGCTAGACAGATGATAGTAATTAAACACTACTTTCAGTCTTTTATTTAAATAAAGTTGATTAGATTTAGAACTGGAAAGAAATTTCAAAGTCATCTAATCTGTTTGTTTTCCCGTATAGAACCTGGAACCAGCAGCAAGGTCACCCAAGTTATAAGTGCTAGATCCAAGAATTCAAGTAAAAAAGCAGAGTCCTTTGCTTCCAAATCAAGGACCTTTTCCCCTACTCCAATCCAGCAACATAATTTTGAGATATAAAAGCACAAAACTACCATATCTTGACTTATTGACATATTTTTCTAATAAAAGATAATTCAATATACAGTTAAATTAGAAACATCTAGCCAGCATCTACACTGGTGACTGTTGATAGTAAGTATGCTTTGTGACTTTTTTAAAAAATTGTACTCTGAAGATCAGGAAACTCATTGTTCTTCCTATTATCAGATATTCAGGATTTTCACACATTGACCAAGTCCTTGAGTTCCCTCTGAACACAGACATCATCCTAAGTAAAAATACAACCAGTTTCTCATCATCTTAAAATCAAAACTCAAGAACTACAAAAATGAGATCCTAATAATGAAAATGTTACATGCACATTTAGAATTAGATGGAAACCAGTAAGGGTGTGCATGTTACCTGCAGTCCCTTCTCCTACTCCTGAGGTGGATTGGTTGCTTGAATTCAGAAATCCTGAGTTACAATATGGTTTAAGACCATCAGGTTGCTCTTTTAAGTCTAACAACAACAATATGGTAAGCTCCTAGGATATGGGAGGCCATCGGGCTCTTTAAGGAGGTAGTGAACCAGCCCAGGACAGAAACAGGACAGGGCAAAACTTCAGTGCCAATCAGCAGTGGGAAGGAGACACACACACACACACACACACACACACACACACACACACACACAGAGGGAGAGACAGAATGATTCTGGATCTGGGATCAAGACCAATCAAGGTCCAGGGGTCAGGGCTGAGGGCTAAAGTCTGAGGCTGGGATCGAGGTCATGGATTACTGTGGCACTAAGGTTCGTAGGTTTTGGAGCTGAAAAGGAATTTGCAGTCCAATTCCTCCATTTAAAGGTTGTTTTTTTTTTCCCATTTGGGGAAAGAAGAGGAGAGGGAGAAAAATAAATGCTTTTTCATTTAAAAAATTAAATTTAAAAAAAGCTGACATTGGAGGCAGTTAGGTGGCTCAGTGGATTGAGAGCCAAGCCTAGAGTTGGAAGGTCCTGGATTCAAATCAGGCCTCAGATACTTCCTAGCTGTGTGATCCTGTTTTTTGTTTTAAAACTTAACCCACATTTAACCCACATTGCCTAGCTCTTTCCTGCCTCAGATCCAATATACAGTATTAATTCTAAGAAGGAAGATAAGAGTTGAAAAAAAAAAAAGAGCGGACATACTCATTTTAGAGAGGAGGAAATTGGGACCCTAATGAGGCTAAGGGACTTATCCAAGGTCATACAGTTAGAGTCTGAGCCAGAATTCAAACTAGGCCCTCTGACTTTAAATTCATTTTTTTTCCTTTTCTTTCTATCTCTATCCCCTTCCCCACAGTGTTCTTCTAATTCTTCTTTTAAAAAAAAAAAAAACAAACAAAAAACAACAGTTCACTTTTCTTTCAAATATATCTCAGAAGGAATCAGTGGAAGGAAGTCTTGGTATTCTTTGGGGATGAGGAAAATATTCGAAGAAGAAAGCACCTTGGATTTGAAATCAGATGATCTTAATTCAAATCCAAGCTCTGTCACTAGCTAGCTGTACAATCTTGAACAAATAAATTAACCTCTCTGGGCTACACTCCCTTCTGCTGTGGGTCAAGGTTGGGGGATTGGACTTGATAATCTTCCTCTAAGTTCTGTTCTGACTTTAAATCTTTCATTTCCTGGAAGAAGTGAAATTTAAACTGGGTTTGGGAGGAGAGGAAGAGAGAAGGCATTAGAGGATGAATTAGGAGGGGCCCAAACAGAGATCCAAGGTCATTTAGGTTTCAAGACAAGCCTTTGGGTGGATCTCTGGAATGCTTGTTCTCCCTGGTTCCAAGGTTCTGTCTTGGGAGCAATGGAAGAAGACAGGAAGGAGTAATGGGAGGGGAAAAGCATGACTATATGAAGTTTCCCTGGGTGGTGGCACTAGTTGGCATCCTGGTCTAGACAGCTTTCCAAGAGACCTTTGACCCTTCCTGGATGGTGGCCAGTTTCTAGGGAGAGATAAGGAGTTGGAAATATGACCCTTGGGCCATAAATACTTATTAAACCCAGTATCAGTGAGAGAAGACTTGGGGCAACTGGGCCTTGACCTAATCTTGAACAACTAGACCTTTCCAAAAGGAGAATGGCTCACCTCGAGAGGCGAGTTCCCCCTCCTCAAAGGTCTTCAGACAGAGGCTGCATAACTAACTGTTTGTTGGGTACGTTATGGTTGGGATCCCTTTGGCTTATGGCTAAGACAAAAGTCTGCCGGGAATCCTTCTGGTTCTGAAATTCGGTGATTCTGTAACTCGCTGGATATTCTTTTCCTCAAGGAAGATCAGTGTTCTGCTGAGATCACGAAGGGCAAGGGCCAGCTCTAATATGGCTGTCTCCCATTTAGTGTAATCTAGCCCAGGCTTGGGCCAAGTGCAGAGTACTTAGTCCATCAACCAACCAATCAATCAACAAACATAGTTATGTGCCCTTCCCGGTGCTAATGTGATGGCGCTACAGAGGCAAAGGAGCTTATATTCTTTTTTTTTTTTTATTTTAAACCCTTAACTTCTGTGTATTGACTTATAGGTGGAAGATTGGTAAGGGTAGGCAATGGGGGTCAAGTGACTTGCCCAGGGTCACACATCTGGGAAGTGTCTGAGGCCAGATTTGAATCTAGGACCTCCTGTCTCTAGGCCTGGCTCTCAATCCACTGAGCTACCCAGCTGCCCCAAGGAGCTTACATTCTAATGAGAGAG
Source organism: Gracilinanus agilis (assembly GCF_016433145.1). NCBI lineage: Eukaryota > Metazoa > Chordata > Mammalia > Didelphimorphia > Didelphidae > Gracilinanus > Gracilinanus agilis. The sequence goes on along the minus strand of NW_025383169.1, from coordinate 502 downwards.
ACAGCACATATACAACATTATATATAAGCATATGTTGTATAGATACAATGAATTCAAAGAAGTTTTAGAGGAAAGATGGGGCCATTGGCAATTTGGGGGACATGGAGGATAGAGCACTAAGCTTGGAATAAAGAAGACCTCAATTCAAATCCCAACTCTGGACACTTCTTACTAACTGTGTGACCCAGGACAAGTCACTTAAATCTTTTGTATTCATATATATGTATGTATATATAAATACACATAGTATATATATGATATATAAATTATATATATATATATATATAAATAGGTATGTAAAAACAAAGAATGGTGGTGTGTTTTTTTTTGTTTCCTCAAGTGTAAAGTGGGGATCCGAATATCACCTACCCCCTAGGCTTATTGTGAAAGTCAAATGAGATAATATTTGTTCAGTGCTTAGCACAGTACCTGGCATATAGTAGGCTCTTAAAAATGCTTCTTTCCTTCCTTCCTTCCTTCCTCCCTTCCTCCCTTTCTTCCT
>NW_025383168.1:0-4273 GCF_016433145.1 Gracilinanus agilis | reverse complement strand
TCTGTGGATTTGAAGTGGTCGTCGTCCACAGTGGAATAGATGTGACCTTCGTTGCTGAGAAAATCAACAGCTTGCCTAGAGGGGAGCCAGAACACAAACTCAGCTCACTTCAGTTAACATGAAAGAGAGAGAAGGTGGCCAGAGGCCTCCCCTCACTTCCTGTAGCTACAGACCATGGCTGAGCTATGGCCTTGGTCAAGGCAGAGTTTCTAAGGCAAGTCTGAATCCAGGTCTCTTATGGGGCAAGGCAAAGGCTGTGAAATTTCTGTGGCTGAGCAGAGTTCAGAGCCACTGTGGACTGGCTGCAGGATGAACTCCAAGCAGTGTGGTCTAGTGGAAAAAGTGTGGACCTTGGCCTCCCTCACCTCCTAGCTGTGAGATTTGAGGCAAGTTCCTTCTCTCTTGGTTTCACTTTCCCCATCTTTTAAAATGGGGAGAATGCCTGCATTCTCTATTTGTGGGGACTATGAGGACAGCCCTTAAAAGTGCTGTAGAAACAGGGCAGAAGCTCATTACATGCAGGTCAGGAAGGTGCAGTAAAAGCCCTTTCTTGATCCTCTGCCTCAAGTGCTCACTGTTTAACACCCCCAGGCAGGATCTCTGCTCTCGCCCGCCCACCCAGAAGGCCTCTGTCACCTCCTTTCAAATCTCTGAACAAAACTCTAATGCTGGCGTGCAGAACATCTTCCGGGGTCTGAAGCTGTGATCACCCCTAGACCTGCTCTGTGACAGGTCCCAGCCAGATGAGGCCTTCACCACCCAAACTTGATGTGATGCCCTCAGCAGCTCATACGTGCGTGTGCAGGCCTGGCTGGTGGGAAACCAGAACACTTACTTGATTACAGACACATTCAAGTTGTGCAGCTGAGCCTTGAGATCCTGAAAATTCATGCCTTCTGGCCTTGGGCAAGCTTTAATCAAATTCAGTACCTGTAGAGAGAACCATCAACATCTGATCAGGAAATTCTACTATAAAAAAACTGACATCTTTCCCCAGATGAGAAAATCAGTGAAGCCATCTGGAATCCCTGGTATGACAACAGGACAGAACACCTACTATGTGCACTGTTATGATAATCCTGATGTTATGAGGGTCTGAAGTTGGGTAGAATGGGTGAACCCCAAGTGAAACACTTAAGTTGTAGTAGTGAAACACAAAGGGTCCCACAGCAAAAGTTGTTGTTAAGATATGTTGAATTTGCTGAACCCAACTTCAGATATAACAGTGTCACAGAATAGCCAGTCAGATAAACAATCTGTTGTTAGAATTATACAGCTACTTCTCTAACTGACTTTCTGGCCTAAATTGGGTAACGCTAGATTGACTACGAATTATACTTTGCTATAAACTAACACAATTCTCCTCTTCCCTGAAATATCCCAAGGATATAATCAACTAAGCCCTAAGATTAGAGATGACACGAAATCTAGATAAGTTTGATGATTTAATGTTAATAGGCTTAGGAAGGGAAGCAGGGATAACAGCTGGGAAGGAGAGGGAAACAGGAAATCCTTAAGTAAGTGAGGCTAATAATGCTAATGATGGTATTTGGATTGATGATGGTCAGGCTTGCCAGTTGCCAGTCTGGTTGGGCCAGACTCACCTCAACCTAAATCAAGTTACTCTGCTGTTAGATATTGTTTCTTCTTGGTGATTAAATCAGGATTAGGTTATTCAAGATGAGGTTAACTCAGGATCAGGGACAGTGAAATTGGTTGGTGTAGGTTGCTGGTAAATTAAGTTGACCTATGGCCTACCCTTACCAAAAAAAAACCACCCACTCCAAACCCAATCTCCAAATTGAGATTCTTCCTCAGTTCAAATCCTTCCTTATGTACCTGAGTCTCAATTGCCTTGGCACTTGCCACCTCCTGCCAGGCTCGGTTCATTCTATGTTCTAATCAGGTAACTGTCCATCATCTTGATTTCCATATTGCTGTGCAATTTATCATTACAGCACCCCATGCTGGGTGTGATACACAGACCCTGCCCTCCAAGAATTTGAAATCTATTACATAGAGGGGACAATAAGACTGCCTGGGATAAACCACGCAAAGTCATTCTAAGTGACCTGAGAGTGCTAGAACAAAGTATTATGCGAGGATGGACAGTTAGTGGCTCAATACATAGGGGACTAGACCTGGACACAGAAAGTTTTGGGTTCAAATATGGCCTCAGACATTTCTTAGCTGTGTGATTTGGGGCAAGTCATTTAACTGTGACTGTCTAGCCCTTTGCCAATCTTCTGTTTTAGAAATGATACCAAGACAGAATGTATTTAAGCAAATAATAAAATAAAGTGGATGGTACTGGGGGCAAGGGTAAGTTTAGATGGAAGTAGAGGAAGTGGAGTGGGAAAGAAGGGATGGATTAAGGGACTACATAGGTTACAACAAAAACAAAGATCAGCTTGGTGCTAGAGAGAGTAAGAACATTAGGAGGATGGGGAGTTGGAGGGGAGAGGAGCATCTCAGAGTACCAAATACAAAGTTTGGTGCAATTGAGAGAAGTCTAAAAAGCAACCATGCCATTGGGAAGAAGTAAGAGATAAGGAGAAGAGACATCTGGAGCTCCGGTTGTCAAAAGGGTCATCAACATAAATACTGGAATCCTAAGAATGATGGTGGGTTTCTTTGATACTGACATCCTGAGGTTCCTACCATCATGGCATCTTTATGCATCTTCTGAGGAATCCTACATGGTCTCCACATATGAATGGGAGGCAACTTGCAAGAAGAAAGCCTCCAAGCTTGCATTTTGTCTCAGCAAGTTAATTTTTAAAAAATTAAACCACAAACATAATGGAATCTTGTATTCTCCCTTTTTAAAAAATTATACCAGAAATGCTGGTGATGGAATACTATTGTGCTCAAAGGAATAATAAACTGAAGGAATTCCACATGAACTGGAAAGACCTCCAGGAATTGATGCAGAGTGAAAGGAGCAGAACCACGAGAACATTGTACACAGAGACTGATACACTGTGGTAAAATTGAATGTAATGGACTTCTGTACTGGCAGCAATGCAATGACCCAGCACAATTCTGAGGGATTTATGGTAAAGAATGCTACCCATATTCAGAGGAAGAACTGCAGGAGTGGAAACACAGAAGAAAAGCAGCTGCTTGAACACATGGGTTGAGGCAGACATAATTGGGGATTTTGATTCAAAACTACCACACCAATGCAATGATCAACAATTTGGAAATAGGTCTTGATCAATGACATGAGTGGAAATGCGCATAGGCCAGGGGTGGGGGGAGGGCGAGGGGTGAAGGGGAAAGTAGGAGCATGAATCATGTAACCATGTTAATTTTTCTAAAAAATGAATATTAATAAATATTAAAAAAAATTATACCAAAGAAAAGGGTAGAGAGAAAGAATGATTCAGATATAACAGTGGAACATGCAGAATGGTATTACTCTATTATAATCCATTGCCACATGAGCCAAGGTGGTGGTGTTTTCTCTCTAGTGACACAAGTGGGCCTTACCTGGTTCTGGGTTACAGTGAGGCCATTGGCTGGCATAAAATTGTTCCCACTAAAGCTGTTTCCTCCAAAGCCTCCTGTATCTCCTATTCCAGAAGTGTTGAGAGATGGTCTTCCTGCCAAGGGCTTTAAAAATTAAAAGAAACATTAGAATACTGTGTTGGAGGAGTCAAGAAATTGAGTTCTAATCCTAGCTCTGCCACTAAATTCCCTGTGTGGCCTTCCACTCTCTGAACCCTGAGTTCTCACCTCTGTAAAACTTGAAAGGATTAGATTTGACAGATCCTAGCCTCCCTTTCAACTCTGACAATGGTCTATGACCCTGGCAGACTCATTAATTAACCCTCCATTTACTTTATCAAAGAAGCCTTTGGCTAAGAGTTATAGGTTCAACAAGTTAAGCCAAGTGTTTCCTGTTGCATGTCTTTGGGTTTGGGAGGGTAAATTTGAAGTAATTCTGGGAAAGCCCCATCAGAAAAAGGGAAAGAAAGATTCTCAGCCAGCTCCTTTAAGATGTGTACAATCAGGTGAGGTCCCTGTCTCAAGATGCTAGGCAAGGTATATAGAATAGCAAGTAGAGAAAAGAAGAGTTAGGTTTTGTTGTTGTAGTTGTTTTGGTTTTAAAATGGAAAGGCCTTTGGTTATAAAAGGTATACAAATTGGTAAAAACCTCCCATGAACAAACAATTGTGAAACCTTGGACAATATGATTTCAGAGGCAGGGTGAGTCTGAAAAGGATGGGGGAGGACTTAGCAGATTGTAAGCTCAATTGGAGGCCAC
>NW_025383167.1:0-5862 GCF_016433145.1 Gracilinanus agilis | reverse complement strand
CTGGGCAGGGCTCCAGACGAAGACAAAGGCCAGTGACGGCCGTGAGAAATGACCTGAGTTACTGGACCTTCCTTCCTCACTGGCTGATGGTCATCCCCACTGCCATTGCCATTATCATAGCATCTTCCAGGTCACCTTTGGCTGGTAAGGCTCTTTAGAGTTTATCAAGTGCTCTCTCTCGCTCTCTCTCGCTCTCTCTCTCTCTCTCTCTCTCTCTCTCTCTCTCTCTCTCTCTCCCCTCTCTTTCTCTCTCTCTGCATGTGTGTGTGTGAAACAGAGATAGAGAAAAAGAGAGATGGAGAGGGAAGAGAGACAGATGGAGACAGAGACAGAGATAGAATTACAGAGGAAGACAAGCAGAGAGACAGAGAGAGACAGAGACAGAGATTCAGAGAAGGACAGAGAGACACCCGTTTTGACATCATAAATCACTTCAACTTCCCTATTCCATGAATAAAAAATGAATTATTCTGTCTGTGAGCAATGCAAGTGATAAACTAATAGCTGTTTCTGTAGGAGTTATTAATATACTCCTAGTCAACCCTGATCTTCTTTAAAATGCATGTTAGACATAGAAAATCAAGTGTGTTATGTATGGAAATGTATTTCATATTAGTCATGACAGTAAATGCTTAAGTTAAAATTTCAAAACAATTTTTATATTAACCTTTTCAATTAATCGAACAACCAAAAAGCTGGCTATTGCACAATTCAGATTTTCTCTGTGATTTGATTCCTTCAAATAACTAAAGGAAAAAAAATCAAGTGTTTTAATTTCATGTGATTAAAACAGGGAATAAAATTCCTTGTAAGCATAGAGAATATACATATATTCATACATGTGCAAATATAGATGTCTAGATGAATATAAACTAAACTGAAAAAATCTAATCTTGGAGATGGCAGAATTTCACAGGAATTAAAAAGCCACTAAGTAGACATAGCATAAATAAATAGCTTATTAAATGTTTGGGTAATGATTTCATTTTACAGCAGAAAAGGAACATATTTTGTCTTAGGAAAGGAACACATTTTTAATGGTCTTCTCTTTTTAAACTACTTAAGTTAACCAAGCTGACTTTACTAAATTACATATTTGCTACTGCATATTCTAGACATTCTTCAAATAAAGAAATTCACAAATACTTTTTTCCCTATCAATCCTAAAGATATACTGAAAAAAGGGAAATTGGTTACTAACAAAATGTTTTTCATAGCTACCTGGATTTTTCCTCTCTAAAGGTTTTTTCCTCTTCCAAAGTGCTCAAATTAGAGAGAGACAAAAAATGAGAGATATACAAAGAGCTACAACATGAAGCAGGATTTGATGAAATATCATGATATAGGGGGCAGCTAGTTGGTACAGTGGGTAGAGTACCAAACCTGGAATCAGCAAGACTCATCTTCCTGAGTTCAAATCTGGCTTCAGAAGTTACTAGCTGGATGACTCTGGGCAAGTCACTTAATCCTGTTTGCCTTAGTCTTCTCATCTGGAAAATGAGCTGGAGAAGGAAATGGCAAATCACTTCAGCATTTCTTTGCCAAGAAAATGCCAAATGGGTCATAAAGTGTCAGACACATCTGAAATGACTGAACAAGAAAAATAAAGAGATTTGTGGTTTTGCATATCTTCATTTTGTGGGCAGCTAAATGGTGCCAATGAATAGAGTGCCAGGCAGAGAGTCAGGAAGAGCTGAGTTCAAATCTGACCTCAGACACATCCGAGCCAGGTGACCCTGAGTGAGTCACCTAATCCTGTTTGTCTTTCAGGTTCCTCATCTATAAAATGACCTGGAGAAAGAAATAGCAAATCACTCCAATTTCTTTGCCAAGAAAATTCTAAATGGGATCATGAAGAGACAGACATGACTGAACCATAATAATGACATGCTACGGTGCAAAGACCACCTCTGAAGTTAGACGCCTGGGTTTAAATCCTGCCTCTGATGCTACAAGTTCTGTGAATGTTCACTTAACCTCCTAGGCCTTCTGTTTCTTCATCTATAAAAAGAGAAGTTGTAACTTGGTCTTAGAGATCTCTCCAGGTCTAGAGTTAAGATCTGATGTGTCTATCATGAGAATTTTCAAAGACAGAGATGTTCAGAGGAAGCATAGGTTGCTTCCAATCATTGTCAAGAGGCAAAGATTTAGAGATGAGTGGATATTTCACAGTCCAGCAAAGAGAAGCCAGAGAAGCATCAGAGTATAGCTCTAGAAACTGGAAGAGACCTCAGAAGTCATCTAGTCTAATTCCCTCATTTCATAAGGAAAGTTAAGTAATGTCCACAATCACATGAAGAGTAGCCTCAGAGGCAGGACTTAAATCCCAACATATGCTCAAATAAATATCTGTTGGATGAATGAATGAGTGAACGAATAAGTGATGAATTAGATGTGTGCTGTTTGAAATCATTAAAGATCTCTAGGCAGCACATAATTTCTTAGCTTATGAGTCTCAAGGAAAAATTCTGTGATTCAAAGAATCACAAGAATCAGCATTGGAGCAAAACCAATTCAGAGATCTCTAAAGTATACCTCACCAATCTGGAACTTTGCCAGAGGATCATAAAACTGTGGATAATCTTCGATCTAGCAATACCACTACTGGTCTATATCCTAAGAGATAAAAAAATAGAGAATGGACCTATTTGTCTATATAAAAATATTTATAGCCACTCTTTTTGAGGTAGCAAAGAACCAGAAACTAAAGCATCCATCTACTGGGAAATGGTGGAACGAGCTGTGGTAATTACATATTATATGCCAAAAGAAATGATAAAGTGAATGATCATAAAAAAAAATACCTGGAAGGACTTATATGAAGTGATGCAAAGTGACGTGAGCAGGACCAAGAGAAAATTGTACATAGTAATAACAACAATGTATGATGGTGGACTGTGAATGACTTAACTATTATCAGCGATGCAAGGATCCAGGACATCTCCAAGGGACTCAAGATGAGAAAGGCTATTCATTGCTATTAAAGGAACTGAGAGAGTCTGAATGCAGATAGATACAAATCATTCTTCAATTTAATTCCTCCATGAATTTTTCTCTAATATAAGCTATAATGTCTTCTTTCACAACATGACAAACATGGAAATATATGTATCACATAACACATGTACAACCTATACATATTACCTGCCATCTTGGGGAGAGCAGAGAGGTGGGAAAGAAGGAACATGGATCGTAAAATGTCAAAAACGATTATTTAAAATTGTATCAACATATTAAAAATGTTTAAAATAAAAAATAGAAGATCCCTGGCCAATGGTCATTCCGCTTTTACTTGAAAACCACCAGTGAAGGGCGAAGCTGCCAACACCTTCACAGACCCTACTTTACTCCCAGAGAGATACAATTCAAACTCAAAGTCACACTTTTTAAATATTTCCTCTATTTTTTCCATTTTCCAAATGCTTTCCCTCATTAATTCTAATTCTAATTTATCTTCCTGAGAGAATACAGAGGATGAATGGGGGGGAAAGGGCTTCTATCCTCATCCTCTCTTCTCACTGATATTTTATGTATAGTTAGGGTTCATCATATGCTAGGTGCTGTTCAGAACACATAATTAGACATGGTGTCTCTGTACTTAAATTACTATATTCTTTTGTCAAGTGATTTCCATTAATGATTAATTCAAGAAGGCCCAGATCCATCTACCTTCCTTTCCCATACTCACTTCCTGAGGGTCTGGCTTTTTAATAAAATATTATGTCTACCCCCCCCCACTAGGAAAATAACATCAGTGCCTAAATCTCTGATTAATTTGACAATTAGGAATCCTTGTGCTATCATAGATGACAGGGATTTAATGCTGCAATTGTTTTTTAAAGTCCCTAATTACTGAAAGAACGCTGACATGACAACTGATATTAGTAACAGTCCATTTCCACCATAATTAGGTTCATTTTATTTTCTCCACCCTGAAGGCTGGCAAAATATAGGTATTGGCCATGGGTCAGCCATGAAGACCGCAATCAGCCATTACAATTTCATATTAGATATTTCTTGTTTCTTCTCTTCAAACCAAATTAGAAAGAGCCATAAGTCACTGACTAATATGATTTGACATCTATGCAAGGCTCAAAAATAAACCAAACTTTTAAAGATCACAAAAGAAACTGCTGAAGCAACTAGTGGTGTTTAGCCTGGAGAAAGGAAGACTGAGAGGGTCATCATATACTCAGAAGGCTGGTATCTGGGAGAAGGAGCCAATGCATTTATATTGTGACACAGAATAAACAAACCAGAGTGAAGAGAGCTCTAATCTTAGAACAAGAAGCCTTGGGTTTGAGTCCTGCCTTACCATGGGGCCACTGAGTTCATCCTCTTTTACTTTAAAGCTAAATAAACTGAGGCCAACTGATTTGTCCAGAGAAGAAGGATCAGAGATCAGATACCACATAATACCCCAATGCCTCTTAATTCCAGCCTGGAGACTAGCTGTCTGAGGCCCTCTACTTTTCAGTGACTCAGTTTCTTCATCTCCAAAATGAATTACACTAACTAATTATTAAGATATATTTTAAACAATAAGACTCTATGAATAAAATCAGCCTCCTTCATGCACATGTCTGCAAATACTCTTTGGGAAATGGGAATGACCTAAATAATTTATAAGATCATAGATTTTGATTTGTAAAGGATCTCATCGGTCACCTATGGTATAACCTCCTAATTTTATAGAAGAGGAGAATGATGCTCAGACATTTTAAGTCACTTTCTCTGAGGTCACACAGGCAAACCCTCTGATTACAAGCCCACTGACATTTCTAATGTACCACACAGTGCCTAGAGAAGAACATAAGCTTTATCTGCTCTGAATATACCTAACAATCAACCATGGGCCCTGGGACCAAAGTAATGTTCTAAATAAAAAGTTCTATTCAAATCACTTCTCTGTTCAATAACCTTTAATGGCTCTCCTTTTCCATCAAAATATTATCTAATTTACCTAATACGGCACTCAAGGCCCTTCACAATATGGTTTCATAACATCATAGGTTTAGAACTGGAATGGGCCTAAGACATCATCTAATTCATCTCTAAGGCAGCTAAATTGAAATAGCATGAGAGACCTGGACCTAAATTTAGGAGGACCTAAATTCAAATCTGGCCTCTGACACTTATTAGCTGTGAGACCTTGGGGAAGTCACTTACCCCTATTTGCCTCCGTTTTCTTATCTGTAAAAGAAGCTAGAAAAAGAAATAACAAACCACTTTAGTATCTCTGCCAGGAAACCTCAAATGAGTTCATGAAGAGTTGGACATAACTAAAAACAATTAAACAATCATCCAACTCTATCTTTTTTGAATGAGGATATGGGAGGCCAGGAGGAAGTAACTGAGGTTAAATAGATAAATCAGTGGCAGAGGCAGGATTCAAATCAAGGTTCTTTTAATACTAAAGCTAGTGGGGCAGCTGGGTGGCTCAGTAAATTGAGAGCCAGGCCAAGAGACGGGAGGTCCTGGGTTCAAATCTGGCCTCAGATAATTCCTAGCTGTATGACCCTGAACAAGTCACTTAACCCCCATTGCTTAGCCCTTACTGCTCTTCTTCTTTGGAACTCAATATATAGCATTGATTACAAGATGGAAGGTAAGGGTTTTTTTTTAAAAAAATACTAAAGATAGTGTTTATTATATCCCATCTTAGTGCCTCACTAGCTCACACTGCTAGCTTTCATAAACTGAACTACTCATGGGTCCCCTAAACACCCTTTTACTACTTTCTTGCAGTTTCTTTCTATTGTCCTATAGGATTCCTTCCTCTGATCTCTACCTACTAGAGTTTTCTCATAGTTCAATCTTTCCTGTCCCAACTCACTTGTCATCTTCTCCATGGGAGCTTCC
>NW_025383166.1:0-6661 GCF_016433145.1 Gracilinanus agilis | reverse complement strand
ACTGGAGGCTTTAGAGGAAATATCACTTGGAGAAGTATTACCCTTACTCAGTTCATGAGTGCCTCATTTAATTTTAACCCTGAATCAAAGGGTCTACTGTGGCCCCTGTCCAGAATAGTTGAGATGAGTTTATTTAGTTACAAGTGGTTATAAGTTATGCTTTCACTTTGGCTCACTGAGCCAGAGTCTTTGTGTGAGCTTCAGGATAGTCACAGACAGTATCCTGAACAGCAGAACTTTGAATTTCTCTCATTATAGCTTTACTGTTGCCCTGTCTCCTTCTAACCCTTTCACTAAGCATGACTTCTTCAGCACTTCAGTTCTAATAACACCATATCACAATGTAAAAAGAACTTCTTCTTTCATGAAAGGACTCAAAATTGACTACTAACACTGTTCAAATAATTTTTAGGCATCCTTTTATCTAAAAAACATAACTTTCTCAGCTGTAATCAGGATAATAGAACCTTAACTTTGGAAGAAAACTCATAATCCAACCTGAAAGACCATTTATAATTTCCTTGACATTATTCCTTGACTTGTCATTTAGTCTCTGAACACTTGCAGTTCCAGAGAGATCACTATATTCCATAGCTATAATTGTTAGGAAGTTCTTCATTAAAGTGAATCAAAATCTGCCTTCCTATCACTCGCATTTTTGCTAATTCTACCCTTAGGAATGGCACAGAATAAGTCTTATTCCTTTCTCTAAAGTAGCCTTTCTTAAGGAAGATTGTTATCATAACTCCATCTGAATCTTTTCTTCTTCAGACTCAGCAACCATAATTCTTTTAACTGTTCCCTATGTAACATGATTTCCAATCTTTCACCATCTCATTCATCTTCCTCAGGATTTATACAGCTTTGCCAAGGTGGGTAGGGCTCAACAATGCTCCAGCTATCATCAGATCAGAAGCAGAGAGCAGTGCTTCTCTTCTCTCTCTGATTCTGATTATACTCTTATCTATCCTACAATATTATTAACTTTTTTAGTCATATCACAGTGCTATCATAATAGTCACCTAAAACTTCATGGTCATGTCTCTATGCCATCTTCATCCTATATTTGTGCAGTGGACTTTTTCAAACCAAATGTTTGACCTTACATTTATCACTAGCAAATTTCATCTTCTTAGCTTTGACAAACTAGTCTGTTTTACCAAAATTTCCAACTTATCAAGATCTTTTTTAAAACTTGATTCTGTCCAGGGGATCTAGGAAGCTCAATGGATAAAGTGCTAGGCCTGGAAGTGGGAGATCCTGGGTTCAAAACTAGCCAAAGACATTTCTTAGCTGTATATAAGTCACTTAACCCAGTAACCCAGATTGCATAGCCCTTACTACTTTTCTGCCTTTGAACTTATTATTAATTCTAAGACAGTCAATAAGGGTTTTAAAAAAAAACCAAAATTTGATTCTCACATTCAGCATAGTAACTCTTCCTTCCAACTTTGCATCATGTAAATCTGAAATTCATCTATCTTTGTCCCCCTGAGAAATCGCATCCAATACATAGCATAGTTCAGTTGGTCTAATCATATATGTTACTCTTAGAGGTAGTTCTGTCATCTTAAATTTCTATGCTCTAGAAATCTGGTACAAGTCAGCTTCACTGCTTATTGTGGGAAAACCATAACCATATGAATGGTTAGTAATACCAAGTAACTTAGTAACACCAAGATTAGCCAACCCCAAGAATAACAGCATTAACACCAAATCACCCTAAGTAATAGAAGTGTTTGTCTCTATAAGGCTGAAGCCAGGGTGGCCTAGAAACACAGGATATCTCTTTCTTTTTTTAATAGTTTGTGAACATTAAAGATTTGCAAGCCCCTTCAAAGAAAAAGGAGTAGTCTTTTCAAGTAGTGGTGTGTAAAGATGAAAAATGCAGTCTCTTCATTAATCCAGATCCTTTTGACCCAGCTATATCAGGCCACCCTCACCCTGTGTCCCCGAGAACTGACACCTGTTTGGCTCCCAATTGGTCAGTCCTGCTCTCACTGTATTGACAGTGGGGAAGAGGATCATTAAATCTTGGCACAATTACTGTGTCCTCTTCTTATTTTCTTCCCCTTGTCAGAGAGGACAGGGGCCATGTTAGGAAAATTGTAGGGGAAATTCATGCTTTAAATGTGATCAAGGGGATGGCTGCCCCAGATAATGATAGTTAATAGCCTTCACACTTTGCTCTGGCAATGGTGCAATGGATTTTTTCTGTTTTATTAAGAGATAGAAAATTACAAAAATAGAAGAAGGGGGCTTACAGTAAATAGTGATTTTTGGCAGGGCAGAATGTGAAACAAACTGGATTTAGTTCAGATCCAGAACCCCACCCTCAGAGGAAGTTTTGACCTCTTGCCAGAAAGGCCTCTAGGTCCATATAGGTTCCATCTTTTGCTGTATTTTGCCTATTTTGATCTAAGCGTTGTGGACATACTTTCCCTCTGCACTAGGCTGCCATCTTTTCCAGATTAAAAAAAAAAAGCTTCTGAAGCAAAGAAAGTATTTAGAAGTTGAATCTGGCTGAGCTTCATAGCAAGATAAGGCTTTCATCCCTTGAGTGCCTCTCCCTCTCCCTCTTCTCTTAACTAGTAGGACCTAGTGTATTATCAAACAACTAATAAATTCATAAGTTAGTCCTTATGAGGCTATGAATACAGTTGGACCCTGGAAGCTGTTCCCTCTCAACTATAGCTATCTAAAGATCTTTTTCCCGTACCAGCTTACTCCTGGACAAATGGCAACTATTCCCTTAATGTTGCCACTGTTCCCTCATTTCTCCCATTCTGAGAGCTGGTCCTGTTCCTAGGTCCCTAATCCCAGCATATTGCTAGAAAAAGATGATAGTGGTGAGGAGATTCTTAGCAACCACAAGATAGGGCAGAGAGTAGTCTAGCCTGAAAAGCCCTTTGGTTCTGGTGATGACATCACTACCTTTGACATTTGTTTTCACCTCTGTTCTTTTTCTGAACCAAGTGGTAATCGAATGTCAGTTTTCTCTACAGTGCTTTGCACTTTTTTTCTGGAGTTTTGCTAGAAGTAACAACCACAAGTAGTTGAAAACCAGACTATCCCTCCTGTCACCTAGTTCCTTAACTCTTTGTTCCTCATATTGTTGCTGGGTCTCATCATTTCTACTTTTACATTTCTTAAATCTGTTCCCTTCTCATTCACATCCAGAACACCCTAATTCAGGCCATCATTACTTTTTGCTTTGAACTGTTGGATTCTCTTTGCCTGCAGTCTCTTTTTTCTGATCTTTTCTCCTGTTCTCTTCTTTTCAATCCATCTTCCAGATAGCTGCCATAGTAACATTTCTAAAGTACAAGTCTAACAACATCACTTCCTTACTCCAAAAGTCCCAGTGACTCCAAGATGAGATGTAGACATAGCCCTCCACAATCTGGCTGTCCCCTACTTTTACAGGCTTATTATACAGTCCTCTTTCTTCATGTGCTCTGTGTGCCAATCAGACAGTCCTACCAGCTGCTTCTCACACCTGATTTTCTATTTTCCATCTCTCTGGCTTCCCTTTGTACCTTTACCTCTTCAAATTCCCAGCTTCTTTCAGAGCTCAGAGATTCTAAATGCCTCTCTACACTCTCTTTGGGTTCAAGGACTGTTCCATCTTTGTTTATATCTCACTGCCAACATAATACTTGACACATATTAGGTACATAATAAATACTTATTGACTGATTTTTCTCTATGAGGTATCCAGACCTCTCTTGGGACTTAAAAAATAAACCTCAAGGACGCAAAGACTCTAGACCAAAAAAAGAATTGGCCCTATTATGTAAACTGTAAAATGTAGCTAAGCCTACAGGATCAATTTCTACCTGGGAATTTTGGAACCACAGCTATTTTTCATTTTGGATCCGGCAGAAAATTTTCTTCCATATCACTATGCCAAGGCAGTGTCAGGTCACCTAAAGAAAGAAGGAAATCTTTCACTCTCTGAAGCTGCCAAACATCACAGACTAGTCAACTCTTAACAGGACCTCCCCTCCCCTTCCCTCCTTTATCTTCTCCTCTCCTCTTCCCCCCACCCATCTGCTGTCAAGACTGTCTGGGAGCCAAAGTGCTAAAAACTTCCCAGATAATTGCCTTTGGCCTAAGCCTGCTCCATGAAATCTCTGTCTCCACACAGTGAACAAGAAAACTCACTTTATCCCCTTTCTAAGTTCTAGTTAAGTTTATTCACTCAAGTTGATGCAAAATTGCCAATTTGCTTTTAATATGTCTTAACTTTTTTGCTTTTGGAAAGCAACTGGGTCATATCACACCTTACCTTCTACAGTCTCTCTTCCCTTCCCACACAACTGTATCCTGCTCTACCCTGCCCCTGCCTGGGGCTACTTACTCCTTTTGCAGCTAGTGGGATGGGAAGCAATATACTGGGTTGGCCTGCAGAAAGACAAAGGGGGAAAATGAGTGCCAAAGGGACCGGAAAATCATAAATAAATGTGCTGAATTGTAAAGTTTTTTTTGTGCTTAATTAGGAATTTGTTCTGCCATCTGTTGAAATGAGGCTGGGGAAGATTTCCAGGAGCCCCTGCCCAGAAAGCAGGGCCACAGGATCTCAAGATGCTCTGTTGCTTGTGAGGGAATTAGTTCTGTTCCCCTGCCCCACTTGCTTTTTGCCAGCTGCTGAACTGGAATTCCAAAAGACCAAAACAAATTACAATATAAGTAAAGCAAGTGGCAAATAATATTGCTTTATTCACCAAATACTTTATGATGAAAAACAGTAAGAACTAGGCAATGAGGGTTAAGTGGCTTGCCCAGAGTCAAACAGATAGGAAGTGTCTTAGGCCAGATTGGAACCAAGGACCTAAGGAACCAAGAACTCCAGACATGGCTTTCAATCCACTGAGTTACCTACCTGCTCCCCCTGGCCTTGATTTTTTTAAAATGGTCATAACAGAGAGGAAAATAAAGGTGATATTGTCTTTTCTCTCCACTTTTATTTAGGAATTTCACTCTTAATCCATACCCTTTCCACTTCTAATCAAAAAGCCTCAGGAAAATGAAAAGTTGCATTCACTAACAAAAAGTTTGTGGACCCTTGCTTTAGATCTATATATTCATCAGTGGCACACTCAGGGAACAAGGAGAGAAGCTACCAAAATAGCTATGGGTAACAAGTGTCCCAGCTATAGATCCTGTAGAGTGGAGGTGTCAAACTCAAAGACCCTCTGCCTGAACAGTATTAAAACATAATCAAGAAATGTTTTAACAAAATAAATAAAAATATAATACAACAAAGATTATGTTAATTTGAGGTTTTCTAAGTCAATATGTGCCCCAGAATCTGTTTCTATTTTAGTGTGACACCCACTGCTTTAGAGTCCTGCTCATCAGTCAGTAATTAGAATCTGTTACAGCCCAGGATTTCCAGTACACTGTTCAAGCTCTCCAGTTTGAAGGGGCTGTGACAATACTACTTAGCTCCAATATTTCACTATCCTATTGGTAGACTGCTACAAACAGCTTTTGCTGAGGGTACAAACTTGGCATTATGAAAAATAATAGTCTGGAGGCAGCTAGGAGGCTCAGTGGATAGAGAGCCAGACCTGAAGACAGGAGGGCCTGAGTTCCAGTCTGGCCTCAGACACTTCCTAGCTGTGAGTCCCTGAGTAAGTCACATAACCCCCATTGCCTAGCCCTTGCTGCTCTTCTGCCTTGGAACCAATACACAGTATCAGTTCCAATACAGATGGTAAAGGTTTTTAAAAAATAACAATAATAATAATAGCCTTTCTCATAAAGACCACTCTGAATTTGTGCTGCCCTTCCCTCAGTTCCTTTGGCTATGGGCCTGTAGGGTTCTCTTCTGTCATTTTTGGACTTTGAGCTCACACTTCTCACATTATTCCTTATCTTTGTTTCCTTTATAATGGGTCATATAATGTCCTTCTTCAACATTCATGGACAAGTTGAAGCTTATTTCATAAATTTTCCTTGCTCCACTTCGACTGACAGATGCCCCATATTTGTTTTCCAGACTGGCTAGATATGTTAGTGGAATTGCCTGGTAAAAATAAGGTTGGAGAGCTCCCTGGGGACAACTAAACAAAGGACATTTTTCACACCAGAATTCCATGCCCCCCCCCCAACCAGAATTCCCCCTCGCCCCCCCCAAGAGATCTCTTGGCTCTTTCCTTATACTTCAAGATTGGGCTCTCTGGTATTTATTCTCAGACCATCCATTGGTTTGGAAGACAATGAGCCAATGTGTTAAAAGGGTCTTCTGTGTCTGGGGCATCCATTAGACATCTTTCTTATCCTCAGCCCCACTGTCACACTCTGCTGATTGATTCACAACTTGTATGCTCTTAATATTTAACTTGGATATTGGCAAGAAAGGTCAAGCCTCTCTGGACTTTGATGTTTCTATAGAAGTTCAAGAAAGATCTTCAAACCTCAGGAAATTAAAAATGACATTTAATTTATTCTGCCCCCCCCCCCATGTGCTATAGTATGCTTGAGGTTACAAAAACAAAAGAAATAGTCCTTGTCCTTAAGAAAATTCTGCTCTCTTGGGAGGATACAGCACATAGACAGATAAATATTTTTTTTAACATTTATTAATATTCATTTTTAACATGGTTACATGATTCATGCTCCTCCTTTCCCCTTCAACCCCCCCCCCCGCACC
>NW_025383165.1:0-9257 GCF_016433145.1 Gracilinanus agilis | reverse complement strand
TTTTTTTTTTTTTCAGCTGGGTGGCTCAGTGGATTGAGAGCCAGACCTAGAGACTGGAGGTCCTAGGTTCAAGTCCGGCCTCAGACACTTCCAGCTGTGTGACCTTGGGCAAGTCACTTGACCCCTATCACCCACCCTTACCACTCCTGGGCTAAGGACTGTCCCTAGCCTGGATGAAAAAGGAGGAGGGTTGGGCGTGGGGCTAGCAACCCCACCCTGTAAAAAAAAAAAAAAAAAAAACTACATCTGCTAAAGAAACTGCAACCTAAAGTAGGGGCAGCTGGGTGGCTCAGTGGATTGAGAGCCAGGCCTAGAGACGAAAGGTCCTAGGTTCAAATCCGGGCTCAGACACTTCCCAGCTGGGTGACCCTGAGCGACTGCGTGACCCATTGCCTACTGGTTGTAGCCCTATGCTCCTAGAATGGAGTCCCAGGATTAAAAAAAAACATATTTAGATCAGCAATCAGATGCAATCAATGGTTCCTTCTTTGGCTATGGATAATAGGTTGTTTTTTATCATGAGTCCCTTGAAGTTATATTGAAATCTTATTTTGCTTATAATGGTTTAGTCTTTTACAGTTGATCATCATTCGGTATTTTTGCTACTGTATACACTGTTCAGTTCACATGTGTCTTTTCAGGTTTTTCTGAACTCACTCTGTTTATCATTTCTTATGGCTTAATTGTTTTCCATTACAACTATATCCCACAGCCTGCTCAGCCATTCTTGAATTTAGTTTTTTCCCTCAGTTTCCAATTCTTTGCCACTACAAAAAGAGTTGCTAAAAATATTTTTATACAAGTAAATTTTTTTCCTTCATCTCTGTTCTCTTTGGGATACAGACCCAGTACTGATATTGCAGGGTCAAAGAGTATGCATAGCTTTATAGCCCTTTTGGCATGGTTCTATATTGCTTTCCAGAATAGTTGTATCAGCTCATAGTTCAACCAATAGTATATTAGTATCAATTTTCTCACATTCCTTCAAACATTTATCATTTTCTTTTTTGGTCATATTAGCCTCTCTGATAGGTGTGAGGTGGTACCTTAGAGTTGTTTTAATTTGTATTTCTCTAATTAATAGTGATTTGGAGTATTTCCTCATATACCTGTAGAAAGTTTTAATTTCTTCCAATAAGGACCACCTGTTCATATCCTTTGAACATTTATCAATTAGGGAATGCTTTGTATTCTTATAAATTTAAATTTTTTCTCTATATTTTGAGAAATGGGGCTTTTGTCAGAAACACTTGCTATAAAATTTTCTCCCTGATTTGTTCTTTCCCTTCTAATCCTAGTTGCATTGATTTCGTTTGTACAGAGATTTTATTTATTGTAATCAAAATTTCATTTTTATTAAGTTCTCTTTGTCTTGTTTGTTCATAATTTCTTCCTTATCCATAAGTCTTATAGGTAAACTTTTCCATTTTCCCTAATATGTTTATGCTATTCCCCTTTATTTCTACATCAAGTATTTTGACTTTATCTTGGTGTAATGTTGTGAGATGTTGGTCTAAGCCTAGTTTCTTCCATATTATTTTATAGTTTTCCTGGGAGTTTTTTGTCAAATAGTGAGTTATTCTCCCAATAGCGTGGATCTTTGGGTTTTATCAAACACTAGGTTACTATGGTCGTTACCTACTGTGGGTTGATTACCTAACCTTTTTCCCTCATGTACTATTCTATTCCTTAGCCAATACCAGACTGTTTTGATGATTACCACTTTATAATGTGGTTTGAAGTCTAGTATGGCTAAGCTTCCTTCCTTAATATTTTTTCACTTTATGTCCCTTGATATTCTTGACCTTTTATTCTTCCAGATGAATTTTGTTATTATTTTTTCTATTTTTAGTGAATAATTTTTCATTAGTTTGATTGGCATGGCACTGAAGGTAAAATAGTTAAATTAACTTAAATAGCATTATTACTTCTATTATATTGGCTCAACCTTTCTATGAGCAATTAATATTTTTCCAATTGTTTAGGTCTAACTTTGTGTGAGAAGGATTTTGTAATTGTGTTGATAAACTTGCTGGGTTTGTTTTGTTAAGTATATGTCTAGGTAATTTATATTGTCTACTTAATTTAAATAGATTTTTTTCTATCTCTTGCTATTTCACTTTATTGGTGGTAAAAAGAAAAAGAAATCTTGATTATTTATGTGGGCTAATTTTGTATCCTATAACTACTAACATTGTTAATTGCTTCTACTGTTTTTTTGGTTGGTTTTCTAGGGTTTTCTATGTAATACATTTACAAAGAATATCGTTTTTCCTTGTTGCCAATTCTAATTTCTTTAATTTCTTTTTCTGCTCTTATTGCTATAACTAGTATTTCTAGTACAATACTAAATAGTAGTAGTAATAAAGGGCATCCTTGCTTTACCCCTGATCATATTGGAAAGGATTCCAGTTTATTACATAGAATGCTGAAGATTTTAGACAGATGTCCTTTATCACTTTAAGGAAAGCTCTTTTTATTCCAATGTTTTCTAGTGTTTTTATAAGGAATAGGTGTTATTTTTTTGTAAAAAGGATATTTCTACATCTTTTGGGATATTCATATAATTCTGTTGATTTTCTTATTAATGTGATCAAATCTGTTTTCCTATTATTGAACCATCCCTGCACTCCAGGTATAAATTTACCTGGTTATGATGTATGATCCTAGGGATTAGGCCAGTGATGGCAAACCTATAACACATGTCAGCACTAACACACATAGCCATTTTAGATGACACACGATCACATACAGCCGCATACAGAAAACTATGGGGGCATATGCTGAGGATTAAACATTTGCTGTAGTGTAGTGTAGACACTCTGTGCACTATAGATGACAATTCTACCTATATTCATTTATCTATTTTGGTTTATTAAATAGTTATATAATTATAATGATACATTTTTGTTATTTAAACTATAAATGTTGCAAAATTATGGTGTTTTTTTCTTGAAGTGACACATCACCCTAGTTATGCTTGATTTTTTGGTGAATTTTGATACACCAAGCTCAAAAGGTTGCCCATCACTGGATTAGGGTATGCTATTATTAGTTCCATCTTACAGATGACAAAACTGAGGCAAACAGATGTATGTTAAGTGACTTGCCCAGGGTCACATAGCTAATAAAAGTCTGATGCTAGATTTGATCCTGACTTTAGGCCCAGTACTCTATTCAATACATGACCTAGTATGGAAAACTAGACCCCAGTAAGTGTTCAGTCAGTCCTTCTAATCTAACTGGATGCTAATATTTTCTTTTCTGTTTGTTCCTCTAGGGCATTTTTCCTCCCCCCTCCCTTTTGGTTTTCTTTTCAGAAGTCAGTGGATATTTTGGGGCTTGGTGTTTCATTACCTTTGGCTTTCTTTTTCTAACTAGTGTCCTTTTTATTAGAATCAACATCCCCGAACCTCTATTCCCTGCTCCCATTCCAGGTGTTTATTAATTGCTAAACCTGGTTTAAATGAAATTTCCTAGTGTTCTGTCCACTAAAATAGGTTTGAGGGAAAGTGAAACTAGGATAAATTGTCCTTCAATTATTTTTATTTCTGGTGCCCTTATTGAGTGTTTTTTTTTTGTTCTTGTTATATTAGCCCTTTAACATTTTGGAACTTCCTACTAGACATTCATATACTAAGTATATATTTTCTGATTTTCTTATCAATCATCTATATGTTAAGAACAGGCTGTTATCTGAAATTTTTCCATGAAGAAAAATACTAATATTAAAATGATAGTTTAAGACCAAAAAACAATATAGCAGGAAGGTGCAGCTAGGTGACACAGTGGATAGAGTGCCAGGTCTAAAGTCAGGAAGACTAATCTTCCTGAGTTCAAATCTGGCCTCAGATACTTACTAGCTGTGTGATCCTGAGCAAGTCACTTAATCCTGTTGGCCTCAGTTTCCTCATCTGTCAAATAATCTAGAGAAACAAATAGCAAACCACTCTAATGCCTTTGCCAAGAAAACCTCCAATGGGTCAAGAAGAGTCAGATATGACAGAACAAAGCAACGCAATATAATGAAAGTCCTTTGTAAAGTTTTCAGAACTGGGGAGATTATAAAAATTAAGAGAAAATAAATTGAAGAGAAGTAATAGCTATATTTCTCCTTATTTTTATTTAATAACTCATGTTAAATATTAATTTGACAAACACTTAATTACTGTGCAGAGGCACTACAGAAGACAGGTACTAGAATTAAAAAAAAGATGGGGGAATGCTTCTTGCTCTAAGGAAGCTTATGCAATATACTCTGATGAGTACAATTAAGGTATATCCAGAACTATAAAAGGAATTGCAAGGAGAGAGCTCTGCTTACTTGAAGGAATCAAGAAAGGCATAATGAAGTAGATGGCCACAGAACTATAATTTAAAGGAAGTTAGAGAACCTAAGAGGAGATGAGGAGTGGGTGCAGTCCAAACATGAATAGCCAACCACCTGCATAAAGAGGTGGAGGTGGGAGGGAGATGGAATTTTTTGTTATAGGGAGCAGCTGACAATGTGCTTTGACTATAGGAGAGAGGGCTCAGAGGGGAGCAGTATACAAATAAAACTTGAAAGGTAGGTGGAAGGCATATTGTGGAAGGTTTCCATGCCAAGCTAAGAAGTTTATATTTTATTTTAGACCTAACATGGTGCCACTGAAAATTTTTGAGAAGAGATGTGACATGTTCAGATCTAAGTTTTGGGAGTTTCAATTTGACAACTATGTGGAATGTGGATTAGAGAGGGAGAAAATGAAAAAGTTAGAAGAACAAATGGGATATTACCATAATAATCTAGAAGAGAGAGCCTCAGATAGAATGAAGGGCTTTATGGATACTTATAGAGATAATTAGTACCTAAATGAATAGAAGTTATGTAAATAGAGATAAGCAAATGAATGGAAGAGATGCTACACAGGTAGAATTTATAAGCTTTACAACCAATTGGATAGGGATAGTGATGGTGAGAGGCTTGACCCTCGTCAAGCATGACACCAAGGCTATAGACCTAATCATTCTGCCTTTAGTGGTAGAGAAGTTTGGAAGGCATGTGGGTTTGGGAGGAAATATAATGATTGCTATTCTGGACATGTCAAACTTGAACCACATTCAGATGGAAATGTCCAGCAGGCAATATAATTCAAGAGAGAGATTAAACCTGGATTTATAGATTTGGTGATTTTCTGCAAAAGAAATTGACTAAATTCATATGAGTTGATGAATCCATCAAAGGAAAGAAAGTAGACAAAAACAAAGAGATGCCAGGTGAAAGCATTGGGCAATGTTTTAACAGAGAGGAAGAGGAGGAAGAAGATTCTGCAAAGAATGCTGAGGAAGAACGTTTGGACAGGTAGATGACGAACTGAGAGCAGTGTCACAAAAGTCAAGGAAGAACTGAGTGTTCAAGAGAAGGAATGGCAATGTAATGAAAACTTCAGCGAGGACAAGCAGAAGCAGAATGATATCTGAAAAAAAGACTATTAAATTTAGGATTTATACGCTCTGAGTAAAAGCCAGCTGATATATATTTATCTTCATCCAAGTCAATTGCCATGTTCTTTTCAAATTCAGTTTGGAAAAAAGTACCTTACTTTAAAAGCATT
The DNA here is from genome assembly GCF_016433145.1 of Gracilinanus agilis. Classification (NCBI taxonomy): domain Eukaryota; kingdom Metazoa; phylum Chordata; class Mammalia; order Didelphimorphia; family Didelphidae; genus Gracilinanus; species Gracilinanus agilis. Next base: position 3,663 of record NW_025383165.1, on the reverse strand, counting down.
TTAAGTCTCTTACTTTTAAAAAGTATTCAGTCCAGTGCCTTTCCTTCTACAGTCATGCATTCTTTAATACTGGAATCATGGCACTCCTGCTGACTCAGAGAACTCATTTTGTGATCTATTTACTCCATTCCAGATATGGAACCAATTAAAACACTTGTAAAAAATATAGCCCCAGGACCAGATAGCATTAAATATTGGATCTAGAAGAAGATTGATTCAGAGAAACATATTTTATTTTATTTTTTAAAAATGTTTTACTTTCCCGATTACATGTAATAACAATTTTCGAAATACGTTTTCTAAAATTATGTAGTGTAGATTTTCTCCCTTCCTACCTTCCCTCCCCTTGTCCTTTCCTTCTCCTTCCTCTATTCCTCCCTCCCCCCTCTTTCCTTCTTTCCTTCCCCTGTCCCTGAGATGGTAAGCAATTTGATCTGGGTTATATAGAGGGACATATTTTAACAATTTTTAAAATACCATAAATGTAGTTATAACCCCAAGAAATAACAGTCATTTGTACCTATTTTAATTTATTTAAAATGTAATAGGAATCAGCCTTCCAACTGGAGACCTATTTCCCTGGATCACACTATAGATAAAGTCTATGCCTCCAAACTGTCTGCAAGACTCATTGACTGGAGAATGAAAAAGGGATGCATCGTCCTTACTGGCAACTGCAGCAAACATAATTTCTTATAGTAATCTATCTTTGATGAAACCAAACATATAAGGAAAACGTATTGGATGACCTGGCCCTAACTAACAACACAGTTGGTTCAGTGCTACATGAGACAATATTATTAGCACTAAAACAAGATAGCTTGCATGAAGAGACAATTAGCATTTATAGATTCTACTGGAGTAATAAGATTTTTATCCATACCACAAATGTCCTTACATCAAATATTAATATCCAGGAAGAGGCAAGGCAAGATTTTCCTCTTACTCCTATACTTTTTAACTTAATATTGAAAACTGATATTACATGCCCTGACAAGGAGAAGATGAGAGTATGATTTGTACAATAGGAAAATTAGTGTCATAGCATATACAGATGATTTAGCCATAGTGGCTGACACCTCCGGCTCCCTGGACAAATGCTGATGACATAAAGGAGGTTGCGTTGTGGGCAGGAACATTTTACCAGGACCAAATATTCATGCGTATGGACTAATGGCCAGGAGAGGAAGGTGATCCTCATTGAATTCCAAATACAAAATCAGGGGATCTGAGTAGTGTTTATGGAAAACATCTATTCTTACCATGGAATCTCCATGGGGTTCTCTGCACAGCAAATTCTGCCAGGAATACAACTAAAAATGTTATAGACATTGTGGACAAATCTAAATTTTATCTGTGGCAGAAAATAGACACAGCAAATACCTTATCACCCCACCCTGCACTTCATTGAACCTTAAGAAAAATGTGGTCCCCAAGAGTGCCCTCAAACTCTTAGGATAATTGTAAAAGATACCAAGAGATGGCTATACCTTCCCCCGCAACAGTGTGGAGTGCCAGTATCTTCTCCATAAAATGGAGGGGGAGGCAGGAAATGAATCTTCTATCACTATTAAGTTGTAGCAATAGACATCCCTAGATGGCTTATGGAATGAGGCTTCTGGCATCAATTGACCTGGGCAAACCATCCTACCATTTTCTCATTAATATGGTGAGATTCATAATCAAACATAATCCTCAACCAGAAGACCTCACCATTTAATTATATGGCTCTATGGAAAGAGAATTTTGAGATATGGGCACAGCAGGATTTCACGTCTGGTCCCAGCTACAGGTAGGTTTCTGATGATTGTCAGCTCAAAGAGTCAACTGAATGGAGTTTTATGGTGTCTTAAATAATGGTCATGGCACAATGGCTAAGTGATAGCCATATGAAAATGGCTGTGGGTTCAAATTTCTTTATGAGGGAAAATTCCTTTACCTAACTTATGAACTAGCAATTCATTCCCAGAACCATACTGGACCACATCTATTTGAATGGAGCCAAGAGATCTGGCTCTAGAGATAAGTGCTGTTGTCAGTGTGGGGCATCAAATGAAATGGTCCCACAGGCCCTCTGCCATTGTTGTTCTCTATTGAGTGGGACTATTACCTAATAGCATGATGTAATTTTAATTAGATTTATTAGAACTATCAAAGTGCCAGGAAACACTCTGCCACCAGCAACTGAGATTAGGGCAAATTTGATAGTTCTAGGACTAGAAGAGACCTCAAGACTAGATTTAGTAATCTTGGACAGTCAGAACTGTACCACTGCTCTCATAGGTGTTACCATATCCTTTGAAAATAGATATTCTGCCTTCTGATATTCCATGGTTGACAAGATTGAGGAATATCAGATAGTCTGTTAGTATCTGGTTTGGGAAGGTTGCAGGGTACTGCAATGTGTTGGTAGTCGGGGCACTAGGAGTATGAGATCCTGCTAATAGTATTATTTTATCTAAATTAAGGTAAGCTAGCCTGCTGAAGAAATTGATGGCATAGCAGGATTCCATGAAATAGAGCAGGAATATGTGTATGTAAACATGCATACAAATATCTATCTATCTATCCAGATATCTCAAACATAATAATAGGATTTAGGCAGTATTTGAAATGAACTCTTGAGAATATAGTGAGAAATGATTGTGTTTTTTTTATTAATTTATATTTTTTCAACTGTTTTTAGTGGTTTTTGATTCTTTATGACTCTGAGGTTTTCTTGGCAAAGACTGTAGCAGTTTGCCATCTCTTTCTCTAGTTCATTTTACAGAGAGGGAAACTGAGGCCAACAAGGTTAAGTGATATGCCCAGTGTCAGACAGCTAGCAAATGTCTAAGGCTAAATTTAAACTTGGAAAGATGAAACTTTTGACTCCAAGCCTAGCATTCTGTCCACTGTGCCATCTAGCTTCTCCATTAACTTATATACACTGTTCTATAATATTTCTTTGTGATCTATTTTACGATTAAATCATACAAATGTTATGTTTATTTCTTTAGATTTTATCACACTCTAAATATCATCAGGGATTTGATTATTTATATCTATAAAATGGCATATATGATCAAAACTATCTTTAAGTTTGTTCACTTAAACATTAGTTTCATAAAGTCAAAAATATCTTCATCCAAGGCATCTGCCAACCTCTTTTCAAATTAATTTCTATTCAATTTTAGAAAAAAATTATTCAGATGACATGAGAGAGGGGGAACCCTGAAGGCATGGGGAGCAGCTTACACAAAATCACAGAGAAAGAAGCTAAAATATCATATAGGAGATTTGAGGAGTAGGTTACCTTCACATGATCATAGACAACATGTGAGTACTGTGTAAACAGCCTGAAAGGATGGTCCAGAAATAGGTTGTGAAGCACTCTACTGGCAAGCAGATGAGTCCATATTTTATCCTAGAGGTGGCAGGGAATCACTAACACTGCATAAGATAACATGGCCATTCCAGAGCTTCAGGAATTTCCACTGAATATCAGTGGGAGTCTGGATTGGAGAAGCCAGAGACTGGATCCATGGAAACCAATATGGTGGATTTTTAAAGTGTTCCAGGCAAGAAATGATGAATTGGTATAGTCATGATAAGTGTACAGAGAAGGGGTCAGGGGTGAGTGTGTGTGTGTGTGTGTGTGTGTGTGTGTGTGTGTGTGTGTGT